>NW_007734005.1:68709-74372 GCF_000696425.1 Galeopterus variegatus | reverse complement strand
CTATCTCACAGAATAGCTTGACTTCAATACAGAGGAAGGTCTGGGTGGGCCTTTTGTCTTTCATAAGTTTGTTGTTTTGAAATAATTGACCCAAAACCATTTAGCATGACACCTTTTTCATGTGTCATCCACGTTTTCATTGTGGGTAAATCTTGCTATTCAATACTATGACACATTAAAAAAAACAGCTTGGACTTCATTTTTCTTTCTCCAACCTGTTGCACCAGTGTCATATAGCATCTGATGATGCACCATCTTGCTACTTAATTACCATGAACTCCCTGAGCGATCTGGATCAATCAATCACTTCACCTCTCTAGACACCTGGAAAATAAGGGGCTTGGGATGGCTTACCTCTGAGGTTCCTTTCAGCCCTGACATTTTTGGATGCTTTGGGAAGGTGGTTGGAGACAAGGGGATTTCTCATCATAGATATGTTTTCAAACAGGCAATTCTCTTCTTAAAAAAATCGATTCTTAATAGGAATTTCAGAGTTGACAGAGACAGAATTGGAACAGGTTTAGGAATCATAATTCAAATCTCTCTCAAACCCTTCCTCCTAATGTTTGTAAGTGAAAGGTGTCAAAAGCATTACATTCACTGGTGGGAATTTTTATTGAATACCAAGAGTAAATAATATATGACTTGGGAGGAAATTTCTATTAAATCTACTTGAGGTCTTATGTAGATAAAGCTGTTCAATTTGTGCTTGGCTTCAATATGGATGCAGCATTAATATTTACGTATAAATAATTCATGGCTATTATTTTTACAGGTGTCTGAAACAATATATGACTTTGAAAGACATGTGGAGGAGCAGGAGCTCCCCCAAACTTCCAGAGAACACCTGGGATAACAATTCTTCTGTGTATGACCCAACTAGGCAATGCTGAGCATTCATTTGTGATTATCAGAGACAGCTGCAGCCCTGGAGGGCAAGAAGGTGAGATGTCCTGGGGCCGGTGGAGGAGGAGGAAGACCTGGAAGGTCCTGTTAGCATAGAAACTTAATATTGAACAAATGTAGAAAATAAATTAAATTAAATTTTGGCTTGATCCCCGAAACACAGCCTCTAAAAATTAATTTTGAGGAAATTAACATATATGAATGGCCCACTCTGCACTGGAAATATTACATCTGAAATCTCACTAAAGCTCTGCAACAGCCCAGGGAAATACTAACTTCAGTTTCTTTGTATAGATCTGCTAGCTGAGTTTCAAAGGGCTAAGGCAGGGCAGAGAAAACCAGCACTTATTAAATATTTACCGCATCTCAAACATTGTGATAGATTTGATCAACCCTCACAAGAATGCTTTGAGATAGGAGTCCATTAGAGAGAGAAAGAAACTGAGGCTAGCAGAGGTTATGTATCTCACCCAAACAGAAAGTGGCAGAGTCGAATTTGGCTCTTGACTCAGTCCAAACTCTTCCCATTCTACCCTGCTGCATCATGGAATACAGTTGGAATGTGATATTAAGACAATATCAAAAACATATTATGTTTCATTAAAATTCCTACAAATCTTTAGGACATTGGGGAATTTGCCCAACAGTCTCAAGTTCAGATTTATTTCAGTAGGGTAAACTGTTCTCCAATTCTTCTTCCTGAATCCCTCAAGACAGTTCAGTGCAGGACTAACCTGAGAGCCACAGATTCACTTCAGGTGTCTTCAGAAAGGTCTCAGTTCTAAACAAAGTTAGGAATTAATGGCATAGATTCATAGAACTTTTTTTTTTTTTGAGCCTCCAGGCTGCTGGTGCTTTAGTGGACCAGAGAGAGAAAGAACAATATGAGCCACAGAGAAAAAAGGTTACTTAAAATGAGGTAATGGGTCCTTAGGAGAAATTCACTTAAGGGAAGAGAGAGTTCCGGCAAGCTTTGCGTGGGTCAAACCATATCCAAATTCATTTCGTTCAGTCCTGAGGAAGGACCTTGACCAACCAGAGAGTAACCAAAGTGAAACAACCACAATGAGCTTGCATCAGGAAACCACATCATGCAAAGAAAGGTTGGAGGAACCCGGGATGAAGGGACTCTCAACCATAGCGAGTAGGAGTGTAAATTGCTACAACCACTTTGAAGAACATTATGGCAATACGTAAGAATCTGAAAACATGCATCTTCTACAACTCAGCAATTCTACCTTTCCACAGAGAAACTCTTACCCATGTGTTCCAGGAGCCATGTAGAAGGATTTCATTATTGCATTGTGAGTGGTAGCAGGAATTATAAGAACTGAAGGAAAAAAAGAAAAACGAAAAACTATATCCTTATCAACAGGAAATGGATTACAAAAAATGTAGTATGGTATTCACAAAGTAGAAAGTAAACAGTAGCTAAACTGAATGAATTAGATCTATATGTACCAATTTGGAAAAGCTCAACACAAATTCTTTTTTTTTTTTTTTTGTCTTTTTCCATGTCCGGCAACGGATCGCAACCCTCAGTGTCGCGCCCGCACCGGACCAGGACCGGCAACGGGATCACAACCCTCGGTGTTGCTCCCGCGCCTCGCTCAGCCAGTGAGCGGGAACCGGTCTGTATGTGGGATCCGAACCCTCGGCGGGAGCGCCACCGCGCTTCCCAAGCGGCGCACTATAGCAGTGCGCCACCGGGCCGGCCCTCAACACAAATTCTTAAATAAAATTTTATTTATTTTTATTTTAACATTTATTTGTAAGTATTTGTGGGGTACAGTGCATTGTTTCAATACGTGCATGTACTGCACAATGATTCGCTTAGGGTAGATAACATAGTTTTGTACCTGTTAGTCCATTACTTCTTAAATAAAAGTTTAAAAAATAAAAACAAAAAAGCAGATCACAAAATGTTACATACAACATGCTATTCTTAATATAAAGTTTTAAATCATGCAAACTAAGTTAAATATGGTTTATGTACACATGTGTATTTGGTAAAAATATAAAAATCTGTGTGGGAATGATATCCCAACATCAAGATTCTGGTTATTTTGTGGGGTAAAGTAAGGAGTGGTCTTAGAGAAGTTACAAAGGGAACTTCAACTTTATCTGTCCTGTTATGTTTCTTAATAAAAGTCTGAAGTAAATATAGAAAAGTAGCACAATGTAACAAAGCTAGGTGGTATTTACATAGTTTTGTCATTGCTATTATTCTTTATACATATCTCTGAGCATCAAACATTTTATAATAATATTGAAGTAAAAAAAATGTTGTGAACTGCTGTTACTGGAAAGGTTCAGTTTGAGGCTGCATATTTTTTAGAGACAATCCCTACACCTGCCTGAGACTACATTAAATGGTAGATCTTTGCAGGTGGAAGCCTGTGAGTCCCGTGCCTTTGACAGTATTCTAGCAGGCCATTAACCAGCCTTTGTTTGTTTTCATTTGTTTCTTTGTTTTAACCTGCTTTGTCTTATGTGGGATGCCAGAATCAACACTAGAGAAAAATGCAATGAAATTAAAATCACCATTGGACTCATTGTTTCTTCCAAGGCCTTTCCACATTTAGATCCTGTGTGTGATTCCTACACAATTTCTGAATGAGTCGGTCCTTATGAGCTTGATAACAGCATTATTCGCAGGGAGAAAACTTTCAAATATTTTCCTTTTCAGAGCACCAGCCAGAGGTTAAATAAGAATGGAGTATGTCTCTGGTTCCTTGTCCCCATGATGCCCTTTGGCTGCCTCCTCCCTTCTCTGGCTAAGAAACCACCTAACCACACCACCCACCCTGCCACGGCAGTGCCCAGTACCTTCAGAACTGCTCTGCCCCGCACGACAGGCCTCTCCCTGCTCCTGGCATCCCCCTTTGCCTGTCTTCTGAAGCAGTGCCATGTTGCCTGTGCTCTCCTCTCTCCCTTGTCCCCTGCGGAGCTTCCTTGCTTACCATCTCCATTGGGGCCTGCATCCTACCAAGGTGAAATGAGGTGGTGACTTTGCAGGTAATGAGCAGTCTGAGGCTTTAACCCAAAGTTATGACTCATGGCATTGAAAACGAAGCAGCAAAAATATTGAGGGGCAGGTAGGCCTTTAATTTATTTAACTTGGGGGAATGCTTCCCTTTTGACCTGGTACCATGGATTTACCACACACATTAGGAGCCAATTAATTGTGATTTGAAATTTTTAAACCACCTAAAACCAGCTGAAACTCATTCCATCTCCCTATCTCAAGTTGTTTAACATACTACCGTATAGGATGTAAGCTGAGCAGCGCAGAGAGAAGGACCTTGCCCTCCAGATGCCTTCTATGGAGCAAGAGCTCCTTCAACAAGGAAAATCTGGCATCCAGCAGCGTCATTGCCATATACTGATTCAGAGCTAGCCAATCCCTTAGACGTCCGCGTTCCTCAAGCTTTTAAAATTGCTCAGTCCCTGGATTGGGGAGACATTTGCTCTTTGCCTTCTGTCTGCTTTTCAGTCAACCTTGCAAATAAAACCTTTCTTTTCTCAAAACCCTGGTACCATAGTATTGGCTTCTCTGCGCGTCAGGCGGTGAGACCTTGCTCAGTAACACTGCTTCTTCCTGGCTGGCTGACCTTAAGCAAATTTCTTAAACATCCTGTATTCTTAGAAGTAAAATCGGGAACTAAACAAGCTAAACTAGGAAGTGCCACACCAGAGTACTGCTTCATTGATGTTAGTTCCTACATTACTTATCCATTGCTGCAAAGCAAACTTCCCCAAACTTAGCAGCTCACAACAGTATGCATTCGTTATCTCACGATTTCCATGGGTCAGGAATCCGGGGTTGATGTAGCTGGGTCCTCTGGCTCAGGATCTCACAGGCCGCAGTCATAGTGTCGCCAGCGCTGAAGTTATCCTACGACCTGACTGGAGCAGGATCTGCTTCCATACTCACATGGTTGTTGGCAGGATTTGGTTCCTTGTGGGTGGTTGGAATGAGGGCCTCAGTACTCCACAGGCTGTTGGCTGCAGGCCATCCTGTGTTTCTTGCCACATGGGCCTCTCTAGCGTGGCAGCAGGCTTCATTAACATGAGCCAACCAACAAGGCATGAGGGAGACAGAGAGAGAGCCCTGGAAAGATGGAAGTCACAGTCTTTTATAACCTTGGCTCACAAGTGACGTTCCCTTTCTTTTGCCATATTCTACTCAATAAAAACAAGTCACAAGGTCCAGCCCACACTCATGGGGAGAGGACAACACAAGAGCATGAGCACCAGGAGGCAGGGCTCCTTGGGGACCATTTTCAAGGCCACCTGCCATAATTCCTTTCCCTTCCCACTTTGGGTCATCTTGACCGAAAGGATACTCTTACACATAGCCCTTCATTCAACTTATTTTATTTTCAGTGATTCGGAACACATCTGCATATAATCTTTTAATACTTCCAAGACTTTCCATTCAGATATTTACCTAAAAGTATGAAATATTCCCATATGTGTACACCTCCACAGCTTCTCTTCTTTGAGAATTTCTGATAAGTATAGATTGGTAATACAAATAATTCTGCTGGAGTCTCCCTTCTTCTCAACTATGATCCAGCTGGTGTGCTGGGGGCTAAGGCTCAAACTTATTCACATACCCAGTTCTCTCTTGCCCAGTGGTCCCTCACACAACATGTCTTTGGGCCTGAATCTTGTTCTATCTGTCCACGGGCACAGAATAAGCCACAATCTACAAACCACCCTTTATTCAAAATCTCATTCTCGCCTTCCTT
>NW_007734005.1:53090-68249 GCF_000696425.1 Galeopterus variegatus | reverse complement strand
CACAGAATAAGCCACAATCTACAAACCACCCTTTATTCAAAATCTCATTCTCGCCTTCCTTACCAGGTGGACGGACTGTCTTGAGTCTCCCCTGCCCAATCCGGGAAGACCAAAGACAGGCTTCCAGCTCTGTCACTTTCCCCATGTTCCCCTCCAGACCAGGAGGTTACGTCTGCGCTTTCCTCTTGTGTCTCTCTTGCCATCAGCCCAGGCCCTGCACAGCTCTGCTGAGACATCAGCTGTGGCCACACTTGTACCAGCTTACAATACATTACAGAATGAGTTCATGATCATAAACACAGTTCCATGTCAGGACATCTTGCTCCCCCATGGTGATATGAGCCTCTGCTTCTGTTCAAGTGTCCCCTCTGTCTGTGACACTCTTTCCATCTATCTCTTCCTCCTTTAGAACTCAGCCAGATGCCAGCTCCAGGAGACTGGGTATTAATTCCTAAGCCCCAGAGTGAACTTTGTGTGACAGAATACAGCACTGCCTTGGGACTTACGGTATGATAGTGAAATGTCTATTTGCATGCTTAACTCCACCACAGGGGCTTTCTCCAAAAGAGACTCAAGGCCAATGTCATTGGCTAACGGTTATTGAGCATTCGCTCATATCAACCACCCTAAAAACCTAGACATTATTTTTATCCCCACCTCGCAAATAAGGAAAGCAAAGTTGGGAAAGGTTAAGCAGAAAGGTCTTCAGGTCAGAAAGTAGCAGAGGGAAGTTTCAAATCCAATCTGTCAGACTCTAAATTCTTTGCACTTAATCATTAGTCTAGATTGCCCAGTTTGTCTTCCTACCCAGCCTCCAGCCCTCTGCCTGTAACCCCCACCCTCAGTAGAGAGCCCAGCTCAGGGCTGGCATTCAATGGATATTTCTCTAATACAACTGAATTGGACCCGGTTGTTTATAGATAAGGAAATCACATTCCTACTGCCTTCATCAGAGCGAGGGGAAGTAAACAGGTCTTTTACTATGTTTGGGTTTTAAATACATTTATCTCATTTTTTCCTAAGTGACAGGACAATCATCTTTCTCATCAACATGTGCAAGCACAATACAAATTGCAGGTACAATGGCTGTATACTTACAAGTGTAATTTGTTATTGAAATGTAACCATTGTGTGCTTACATGCCTCTAGATTCAGCTTTGAGACTCACATTAACTAGGCTAAGGTGCATTATTGAAAATTAGGAGAAAAAGCATTAACTGCATTTGCAAAATGTATAGTCATTTATACGGCGGCTCTCAACTGTTGCTGAGTCAAGGCTGTTCATGCACCATGCCTCACTGTCCCTTTAAATGCCACTCTCTTGCTCTCTGGGGAAGGAGAATGATGTATATTTCTAATTATAACCGACCAGCCTCTTCCACACTCTGGTTCCCTGCAGGTTTACAATTTGCCAATATCTATTTAACTGTAGCAGTAACAGGAAAAACTCCCAAGTCTAATCAGCTAGAAATTCTTTGGCTCTCTCCCATGATAGCAGAATCATATTTTTGCACTTGAAGTCATCTTTATATATGAGAGGGGAGCAAGACTGGGAGAAAATTGGTATTAAAAATAGAGCAAAGTTCCAGACTCTCACTCTCTAGAGCGCATAGAAGATTCTGGCCCTTTATTATTAATGCTTAGTGCTGACACCATCCCCCTACCTCAAGAGCACGCTGAGGATCTTCACAGTTCCTCAGCTCGATCTCAGCAGCTGCCGGGATCTATCCAAAGGTTTTGTTTTCCTCCTGCCCACCATGGCAGGGTGAGTTAAAGTGAAGAGGGTGTCAGTCATCATCCTCCTGGCCTCCCTCCCACTCTGAAACCCTGACCATCTCTCCCACTGCCACCTTCCCCATCCCCATGCTTAAGGCTGCCTCAGCCCTGAACATCACCTCCCCAAAGTTCACAATTTACAGATGCAGCTTATAGACAAGCTAACTCACTAAATTAAATACTGAAAAGATGCAGCCAATAAGAGAGTTCCTTCTAGTTACAAAATTTAACTTTTATTAATGATGCCCCTGCTTGTGAATTTGACACAAACATCTGTCTAGTGACAGAATTCCAGAATACTTAAGAATATATTTTTAGGCAGTTGAAAGTGTTTTAGAAAATCTTGTATTTGAATGAATCTTTTTTCTTTTTTTTTTTTTTTCTTGCAGCTGGCTGATATGGGGGGATCCAAACCTTTGACCACGCTCTAACCAGCTGAGCTAACCACCCCGCCCTGACCATGTCATAAATAGTGCAGGGATGACCTAGCCAAGGAGAAGGAGACTTTCCATGCCAAGCACAGTGCTAGATTCTGAATTTGGAATATCTCATATAATTGTTACTACCACCCTTTGGGTAGATGTAAAATCCACATTCTTGCAGTTGAGAAGACTGAGGCTCACCAAAGTCAAATAACTCTTCTGAGGTCACATGTCAGATGGACACTTGAAATGTGGTCAGGTGATCTCCAAAGTGTTGGTTTTCCTTTGATCTCCCATGGAGGACCAGGGGACAAGTGTTGGCTGAGGCAAAGTAAAGGCACAGCATCTGCACATGGAGCCAGGACAAGAGTCACTCTTCTATAGAAAGTTGCATGGCAAAGTTCCAGACTCTCACTCACTAGAGCACATGGAAGATTCTAGCCTTTTATTAATGCTTAAGTGCTGACACCATCCTTCCACCTCAAGAACATGCCAAGGATCTTCATGGTGCTCCAGCTCAATCTTGGCAGCTGCCAGAGTTTGCATCTATTAAAAGGTGCCTACAACATGGTCAGTATGTGTCCCAATCCAATACCTAGGTTAGGGGCTGTGCCCAAGCAAGGGCAAGCGACAACCAGGGAGGGGCTGAGTGGCCAGCAGATGCATCAGCTGCACTTGGAGAGGTGAAAGGTTGCAGCAGAGGGGTTCCAGGGAGGCCCAGGGCAGGCCCACAGAGACTAGTGTTCAGGGCCAGGTCTGCACCCATTTGTAAGCTGGAGGACAGGACAGGAAGCTGGGCAGAAGACTGGACACTCAGTCACTGGAGCAAAGCTTAAAAATTGGGGAGGGAACTTCCCCAAGCCTGGCCTGATGCTGAAGTGCTAAACATACATCCCAGAACCCCTGTCTACCCCAGTACCAGAAGAGGCTGGTCCCTTAGGAGGGTCTCTGTTTTCTTAGGATATCAGATTGAGAGACCTGCAAAGTTGAGGAGATGTGAGGACATTGACCCCTGAAGGCCTGGGGCTAAGCCTGAGTCTTCCCACGTTTTATAGGAAGGAACAAGATGACCAGCTCTCGCCACGTTCAGTCAGTTCACATCACTCACTCAGCCACCCAAGACTGGTTTGGTCACCTATGGTTCTTTCATCCTTTAAGACTTGGTGCCACCTCACTGTGCAGCACACTGTGTTCTTCTCTGGGTACGCAAAGACAAAAGCCATGGTCTGGGTTGGATTTCATGGGAAACAGTCAGTGAGACAGACCCAGACTCTCCTCCATGGAGTTTATATTCTAGTAGAGAAGATAGGACACACACAAATGGGAATATTACAAGATCAAGTCACATGTGATAAGGACTCCATGGAGATGTGAAGAGCTTTGAGTACCAGGAGAGAAGGAAGAGAACTTGTGGTGCAGAGAGGAGGAAGGAGGATACCTGAGTTGATTCGGTGAGATTTCCAGGAACACATGAGCTTTGCCATAGGAGCATGGGGAGAGGTGCAGGACCAGGAGGTGTGGGCTGCAGGACTGAGCTTCAGGGCTGGGGTGACCCTCCTCTGCAGGACATGTGCCTCATCTGTCCTCTCTGGCTGGTCTGTGTAAGTCAAGGAGCAAAGCTCCTTGTCATCCTTCTCTGAAAAATGCCATCCATCATTCTTCATGATTCTCCCTGGTTTCACAGAAAAACATGCTCCTGAGGATCACTGACAAACAACCCTGTCCACCGCAAAGCAGTCCAAGATCCTATCCCTCTGGCTTGACTTAGCTGCTGCCTCCCCTTCCGCGGAGCACGCAGCATCACGTGCCAGTGCTGGCAGGCCTCTGTTCATCACCGTGTGCCTCGCATTTTCAAGCACCAGTACTTCTGTCTGAAAGAGGGGGTGGGAAGCCGATCTGTCCTTCCCGTCATATTTGAAAAATACTAGAGAAGCTTGCTATTGTTCTGTAGGAAATCCTTACTAAAAAGAATGATCATTCGGGACACACATAATCCCACCCTGTATGTCTACTTTCTAAAAGTGAATCCAGGAGAGGACTTTTCTTCTTCCCTGTGTATCTGTGAGTTCCTGGATACAGGTTTTCATGGGAGCTCATCCTGGAATTGCTTCTCTTCTAATTGTATGAGGACCTTGAGAGCAGAGAAGTCATTATTTAAACACATCTTCCCAATGAGTGTTAGACAGTGACACTGTCAGGCCTGAATGCTGGAATGCTGGCTCTGGAAAGCAGGGGTGGACAGCAGCGTCCTCTCTGGGCCTTGCTGTCTGGCTGTGCGGAGGGATGCATCATGTAAGTCAGCCCTTCTACAAAGGTGACCTTGCTCAGCTCCATTCTACAAGGCCTCTGTGGTCTACCCATGCCGGGTGTCAGAACCCTGGAGGCCTAGGGAGTCGCATCCTTTGGCCAAAGTTCTGTCTCCTCAATAGGATGAAGCAGCCTGATATTAGAGAAAAAGAAATGACCCCCAAATCAGGCAAGCCGAGCTCCAATAGCACCTTTGGTGATTACTAGCTGTGTGGGCAAAGTACTAAACTTAACTTTTTGAAAGATCTGTTTATCTTCATAATGAGATCAACAGTCCCTAAGTCTGTATTATAGTAGGACCCTAGTAAATTCTTTGAATTGCCAAATTTTAATGAAAATGATTTTTAAAGAGAACTGAACCCATGCTTTTTTTAAAAAAACTACTTTGAATGTACAAAATTATATTTGGCTTGCTAAAGGGCTGACTTAAGCTTAAACGCATATCCATAAAATATATTTATGCACTATACTTATTATACTCTTATATCCAGACATTGTATGCCTGAGTGTGCATACGTGTTCTCTCTCTCTCTCTCTCTCTCACACACACACACACACACACACACACACCTCAAATTAATTGCAAGTGTAATAAGTATTTGGTTCCAGCATTAATTTCCATTCCCCCCTCACTAAGGAATTACCATTGCTAAACTGAATTATATCACTGTGTCTTGTTATTGTAAACATACCTGCTGGTAAGAATTTCCCCAGGGTTCCTTAGTTACCAGTCCCTAAACTCAGTGCTGGCTGGCAGCCCCAGTTCACCTGGTTGCCATGAGAAAGAAACAGAGCACAGTCCTCTGGCAGAACTAATAAGCCCTTTTAGGAGTTGTTTCAGCCCTCAAACGAGAAGTATGCCACGCACAGACCCGTGCCCCCATGGAGGTAAGAAACATCTCGCACACCTCAGGGAGGCACCTGCACCTAGCTCTTCTGATGTATTTGGTTGTTAACTAGATCATGTCGCTAATCAATTCTCATTGTAGTTATTCCTGCACCTGTCTTTCTCCTGTGCAGGACTGTAGGTTTCTGTGCATGTGGAGTACGCCATATTCGTTTCTGTGTCCCCAGTGCCTGCCTTGTGTAGCTCCTTGCACACGCTTGGCTAGTTGGACGGATGAATAAATGGATGAGGAATGAATGAGTGGGTGGCACTTTTGCTGTTTGTGTACCTATATTGACTTTGATCTAAAGTAACCGGAGAATTTTTAAAGTAAGTATTTACCCTATTCTTAAATATTGTCAAGTACTATCTTCTCCAGGACCAGATGCTGAGTCTTTTGACGATTGACAGCAGGTGGCTACGTAGACCTGTGCCACATCCTTCTACATCAAGGCTATGCCCTGTTTCACCAACTGCCCACCTCTCAGTATTGTCAAGTACTATCTTCTCCAGGACCAGATGCTGAGTCTTTTGACGATTGACAGCAGGTGCCTACGTAGACCTGTGCCACATCCTTCTACATCAAGGCTATGCCCTGTTTCACCAACTGCCCACCTCTCAGTACCACTACACCCCCAGTCACATGCCCTTCTCTATCTCTCTCCTGGCCTCACTTTGGATTGTTGGAGCACAAAATGAACTGTGGCATAGGTGTCCCCAGAAGGCCTGGGAAGACATGCCAATGAGCACTTATCTAATCCATATGCAAATACCAGAGAGTTTTGGCTACTTTCAGCCACTTCTCTGACACTGTGAAATGGTATATCCTGGCTGCCAGCTCATGTCCCTGAGGAAATGTGTACCCATCTCTTGCCTCCTCTCCTTGCTCTCCTTCTCCCTGACAGTGGTCATGGCACAGCCCTTTCCTTCTCCCCTCCTCCTCCTTCATGCCTGGCGGCACAGTCTTTAAAATGTGGTGATACAATGCTTGGAAATCCCACTGGCCCAGGTGGATGCCCTCCTTAAGAAGTCACCAACCCTGAGGTAGCTTATCCAATGGCTCAGTCCTTCCAAACAAAAGTGACTGCTTAAGGTCCTACACCTTTTCTGAACAACCTCTGGTTTACAACAGTCATCAAAAAATTAACTAAGGAACCTGCAGCATCTGAAATCCACACCTGGGGGAGCGCCCCTCACCGCTGTGAGCATTATCCATGTGATGGATTTTCAGAAACCATCTTCAGCTGTGTCTGCCGAAGGACACTGAGGGTAACTGGCAGCTCCTGCTGTCCCTGCCTTCTCAGCAGCTATTGCCCTGGCCAAGGGGATCTTGAGGCTTAGGACAGAGTCCAGGGCTCAAGGAATCTCCCTGATTTTTCACATCTTTCTGCAGCCTTGCCTCAGGGGGGTCGTGGATGCTGAACATGAAGTCTGTGTCTTCAGTTCTCACTCTCTTCCTTGTTTCTGTTGATTTACAGGTAGAAAAGCAGGAATGTCGACTTACCACCATCATCTTTGCTGTGCTCTGAACATTTGTGCCACCTCCCACCCACAAATTCATACACTGATACCTACTCCCTGATGCTGTAGAATTAGGAGGTGAGGCCTTTGGAAGGAGATTGAGTCATGGGGGCAGAGCCCTTGTGAAAGGGATTAGTGCCTTAGAAAAGAGGCCCAAGGGAGCTTGTTTTCCCTTTCACCATGTGAGGACACAGCAAAACAGCACCCAGTGTGAAACAAAAGCAGGCCCTCACCAGACACTGAATCTGTCAGCACCGGGGTCTTGGACTTCCCAGCCCCCAGAACCATGAGAAATAAATGTCTGTTGTTCATAATTTACCCAGCCTAACGTATTTTGTTTAGCAGCCCTAATTGACAATCTTCAAACCAAATGTCTTCCTCTGAGTTTCAAAGTGACAACAGGAAGCGTTTACCCTCATGGCCATTTGTCCAGAAGCTACATAAAGGCCTTGTCTCTGCACTATTATTCCTTCGTCTTACCTGTGTGACCCTCGTTGTCCAGTGTTCCCTGTCTCTTGCTGCCCTTCAGCTGACCTGCTGTCTGGACACCAGTCCAGGGTCCAGCCAACTGTAAGTCCAGAAACTGGGTAGACTTTACCCTGGTCTGCAGTTTCCTATTTTGGGGGTTGTACTGTGCAAACTAGAGGGATAGAGTCTCAAGAGCTTTTTCACCCGCTTCATCCAGAAACAGGCAGTGCCTACAGTGGTCAAAAACACGAGCTGGGGAGTCACGCTGCCTGGGTTTCTGCCCCTGCCACCTGTGAGCCCTAGCACAGGCCATCAGCTTCTCTCAACCTACTTGTTTCGTAAGCTGTGGGGGCTGACCTGAGTTCAGGTGGGTGAAAGGCCCCCAGGGCAGTGTGAGCCCCCAGGGCAGTGTGAGCCTCCAGGTCAGTGGCTGGGCCCGGAGCCGACACCCACTGCTTCTTCCCAGGTGCCCCTAGTTCTCCAGGGACAGAAGGCATTTTCCAGTCCCCAAAATGAATCTCCTAAATAATGTTGCCCAACTCCCCAATGCCTCAGAAACCCTTGGCTCCTCCATGCCTGACAATTTTATAATTTGTGTACTCCGCCCCTGGGGAACAGAGACGAAATGGTGTCTGGGTGGGTCACTGTCACCCCACTTTGCAGTCCCACCATGAATGGATGGTATTTATCTTTGTGAGTCTTTGGTGACCTCACAGAAGGGTGACGGGGGGACCATGAAGCTACTGCATTCCAGCCTTCCGGAGAGTTACAGGGATGGTTTTGGAGAGAGACATCTCCAGGGCATTTTATCCCAAAGCCATCAGTATAAAATAGGATACTAAGAAGATGGTCCTGGAAGTCCTGAAACATTTTTGAGGAATTGTCAGACAGTAAGGAGTTTCTTAGACTCTAGAAAGACAGCACATGGTAGGAAAGGCGATGGACCACAAGTCGGAAGACGTGAGTTTCCAGATAAGCCCTGTCCTTAAGAATTGCGGTCTTGGTCAAGGCAGCTCAACTTTAGGGGCCATGGCTTTCTCAACTCTAAACCAGGGTTAATGTTTCTCTTTCATAAGTTTGGCATGAAGATTTCATGGGGATTTGGGCAGAAAACATTTTTAAATGATGATGTGCCATACAATATTATTCTTATAAATTATGAATAATAATGGTAGTAAAAAGGAACATCTGAAAGTCAGATTTCTTCAGTGCTTCTCAGAATCATCTGAGGAAAGAGGACTTTTTCTAGATGTGTTTTTAAAACATTTTATTTCATATGACCCTTGATTTAAAAAAAAATTCACTTTATAAACCAGTGTCTATATACATATGTCTGTGTGTATGCATACAGAAACACAAGTTTCACAAAATAATATTTACCTTAAAAATAAAATTAACTATTTTACATTCATCTTTATTCCACTTGAAGTAAAATACTGGTCATAATTCTTTAAGTTAATTTAAAAAGTGCTAAAAAATCACAACTACAGCTTGAGGAACACTAGTCTAGGTTAGGGGTCAGCAAATGCCTGTCAAGGGCCAGAGAGTAAATCTTTTAGGCTTGCAGACCAAGGGGTCTCTGTTGCAGAAAGCAGCCGTAGACAACACCTAAATGAATGGGCATGGCTGTGTTTCAATAAAACCTCATTTACAAAAACAGTGACGCACTGGCCATAGTTTGCTGACCCCTGGTCTAGATGAACTCAAGTGCTTTAGGTAGAAAAGTACTAAAGGAATGTAAGACTGTAACGCAAATAGCCTTAAAAAAACAGAAACCACCCAAGTGTATAAGTCCATTGCAGAGCATGCTAACCACTTCTATTTGGTCTCCTGTGTCAATCCATCCTCACGAAGAAAAGTTGCATTTCTGACAGCAGGAATCAGCAGCCCTGGGTCTCATAACAAGTTCTTCTCCTAGTGCAAAGTGACAAAGTAGCATCTGGCTTATAAATCAGTTCCTTATGAGTTGAATTACTGTGAATCATTGTTCAAGAGCCCAATCAGGCCTGGATGAAAAGAGAAGTCATGTTCCTAAGCCTGAGAAACTAAGCACCAGAACCCAGAATACCACATTTCATAAAGTACTGTCTTCCCTGTCATTCTCCCTTCCCTCCAGATCCAGCCTGGAAAAGTCAGCCAGATCAGTAGAGTATAAACTGAAAACCAAAACAACCATACACTGGAATATGCAGTTCCATTTCCAGTTGGGTCTTTGACATTGTGTGACTACAAGAGAGGAAACAAAAATGATCACTCTAGAGAAGGGACACACTTTACCTGAAATTTTCTAAGATGCAATCTAGGTGATCTTTTAGTTTGAATATTCCCAAAAATATCATCTTGTCTCTGTTTCAAAATGAGCAGAGACCATTTATGTCAAATAGTTCTCCTGCGGTTTACCCCAGATATAAAGGGTACCCAAAGAAATTTTCCAGTTTTTACACGATGTCTTAGTCTCCTGCAGACTTTGCTCCAACTATTACAGTTTTTTAACCAACTGCATTAGTCCTCAAAATAATAAAATGCTGGGAATAGGATAAATTTTGGTTCTCAGATTTGTTAAGAGAGGGGAGCCCTTCAGCAGGGCATATAATGCTGAGGATAAGCCACCGATTCACACTCCCCCTCCCCCACAACACCCACCACTCAACTGCAACAGCAATGAACATGATCCACATGCATTCCCCAAGCAGAACGATTGTCACATTTGAGCATTCAAATGAGGAGAGCTCAGGTGCTAAATATAACAAATACATAGCCATGAAGTATAAAATGCACATGGAATTATCTCAAATTAATAATTTTGACTATTCACCATTGTTGTAAATACATCATAAATACACCTTTGTGCAGCATCTACATCACAGATGGCAGACACCTGACACAGGGCATGTGCTGTCAGTGGCAGACATCACCAATGGATCACAGTTCTCTTTTCTCTCGGGCTCAGATACAGCTTCAAAATTTTTCTCAACATAGTCCTCCAGTATTTCACTAATAGTTAATTGTGTTTAGTACATGAAGGAAACATATATGCCATCCTAATCTACAGATTAACTGATGAGGTCAAATTTTCAGCACAGTATCCACCACATTTTTTTCTTCATCATCACTTCAACTGTTTATGACATTCAGTTTGAGAACCTCATCTGAGTTTTTGTCATCAGATTAATTTTTAACAATTGTCCACACTGCACTGAATTTGCCGTCTGTTATCCCATTCATACAAGTGGCATAGACTCTTCAGATATTGTCAATCATTGTTAGCTTTATTTCCAGTGTAAGGACTACTGCCCCAATATGAAGGTCTCAGGATGAAACTCCCTTCATCTCTGAAGTCAGAAATGGTGTTTGAATTAAGTTTAGTTTTAGCTGATCAAAGACTCATTAAAATTTTGAATCTTGATGATATTCTTTCTTTGTTTTTTGGGTTTTTGGTTTTTTATGATATGCACACATTCTAAGGCCCTCTAGACTTTCCACTCTCCTTTGAAATGTTTGTCACTGAGGTAACATCACCTACTTGCTATAATTTCTCTTTACTAAATGAAAAGTAGGGAACAAGATAATTTTTATTCCCAGTAAAGTTGCTTGTTGCAGACCATCCTCTCACCAAGAATAACTAGAAAGTCTGGTCAATTTTTTTTTTAAGTTTCATTTGAAGGTATTAGAGAGCTATCAAAGCAGCAGAGAAGAGAAGCATATTGATGTGAGACTGACATTCTGGAAATTTTTCCCCTTGAGGCATTTACTAATTATGTAGCAGCTTGGGGCCAAAAGATTATAAAGCAGAATATTAAGTGGTGTCTAAGAGGCTGAGAAGCTGAGCAGAGATTTTGGTAATCCGTAGAGTTGGCAAGACAGAAGTTGAAAGTCAGAGTTCACTAAAGAAAAGGAGCCCAGACTTGTAGTTATGACCAGACTTCTAGTTATGACCATAGGAAGGATAAATCCTAGGAGTAAAGGTACAATGGAAATAGATCAGCCTTCATTAAACCAGTGTTCAAACCACTCAAACCCAAACTAGATTAAAGAGATGTGACCCTATTCTAACTGCCTGCCAGAAAGAAAAAAATAAATCCTCTATGGAGGAAGATCTCAACCAGAGTCTCATGTGATCTTGACAATCTTCCATACCCAATATTTGACCTCAATAAAGAAATTACAAGGCATGCTAAGAGTTAGGGAAATTGAATAAAAACAGAAAGAAAAAAAACGACAAGGTGGAGGATTTCATTAGAGAAGAAGATATTTTTAAAAGTGCATAATGGAAATTCTAGAACTGAAAATGTAAAAACTAAGGACTTGCTAGTTGAGTTAAGCAGCAGATTAGACACAATAGAAAAGGGGATTAGTGAATAGGAGATAGGTCAATAGAAAATTGTCAGACTATGGATGGAGAGAGAAAAGCATGAAAATACAAAAATATCGTATTAGACACATGGGATACATTAAAAAGATCTAGTATTTGGATAATTGGTGCACTCAAAGAAAATGAGGAAAATTATGAGACAGAGACAATATTTGAAAAGACAATAACTGAGAAAAATGCCAGAAAACTAAAGACATAAAATTAAAGATTCAAAAGTTACTTGAACCTTAAACAAACAAATATCCTTTCCATAAAGAAAACTCCAAGATCAGATGGCTTAAAGAACAGATAGACTAGATAATCTTTAATGATTTTCCTACTCCTAAATTCTGACTATAAATAATGGATATATTTTCCCTCATCCATCGTAGAGCAGAGAAGAGCTGATTCTCCTGTGCCCTGCCTGAACTCTTGACCCACAGAATTATGAGGATAATAAAATTATTGTTGTTTACACACACACACACACACACACACACACACACACACACACACACACATGCACACAATTTTCCAAAGAGAATTATGAGGATAATAAAATTATTGTTGTTTACACACACACACACACACACACACACACATGCACACAATTTTCCAAAGAAAAGCCCAAGACCAGGTGACTCCACTGATGAATTTTTTGAAATATTAAAGGAAAAATAACAACAATCTTATGCAAAATCTTTCAGAAAATAGAGAGTGAACACTTTCTAACTAGTATTATGAGGCCAGTATAACATGGGTTCCCAAAACTGACAAGATATTACAAGAAATGAAAATTACAAGTTAATTTCTCCCATGAACATAGATAAAAAAAAATCTTAAATTTCAAACTAAGATCAGGGATATATTAAAAAGATAATACATTAGGATCAATTTTAAGTTTGTTTTAGTAATTCAAGATTTGTTTAAAATTCAGAAATCAATTCATGTTCTTTATCCCATTAATAGAATGAAGGAGAAAAAACAAATAATTATCTCAATAGATACAGAAAAAGTATTTGACAAAAGTCAGTCCAGGTTGATGATTTTAAAAAAACAACAACAACAATCACTTAGCAAACCAGGTATAAAAGGGAACCTTTTTAATCTGATAAAAGTGTCTATAAAACACCAACAGCAAATATCACACTTAATGATCAACTATTACAATTTTTAACAGAGATCAGGAGCAAGACAATAATGCCTGCTCTCTTAGTTAATTTGGGGCATCTATAACAGAATACCTGAGACTGGGTAATTTATAAAGAACAGAAATTTATTTTCTTACAGTTCTAGAGGCTAGAAAGTCCAAGATCAAGGTACCAGCATCTTGTGGGGGTTTTCTTGCTGCATCATTCTGTAGCAGAAGGTGAGAGGGTGAGAGAGAGCAAGAGGGAGCCAAAGTTGTCCTTTTATGAGGAACCCATTCACGGGATAATGAACCCACTCCCACAGTAAGCATTAATCCATCCATGAAGGCAGTGCCCCCATGACCCAAACACTTCCCATTAGGCACCATCACATTGAGGATCAAGTTTCCAACACATGAACTTTGGGGGACACGTTCAAACCATAGCACCTGCTATCTCCATGCCTATTCAGCATTGTATTAGAGGCCATGACTATTGCAATACATCCATCACTAAATAAAACACATGTAGTCATACATACATAAAAAATGTACATGGATTAGAAAGGAAGAAATAGACATAAAGCTGTTATTAGTCAGAGAGAACATGATTGTATACCCAGGAAAATCTACAAACTATTAGAATTAGTAATTAAACTTAGCAAAGTTGTTAGACACAAGGTCGATATCAAAAGCAAATTGCTTTCCCATATACTAGCAACAAACAATTTTAAATGAATTAAACAAATGATAGTACATACAATAGCATCCCCCAAATTAAAATACCTAAAAATAACTAAATAATAAATGCTTAACCATTCCTTTGTGTTTGATAGGAGCCTACTCCCAGGCAGGCACTGCTCTGCAGGCTGGGAACACAAATGTGAACAGTGCTCCTGCTTTCAGGGAGCTTTCATTCTGGTGGCTGGAACAGGCAATAAACAAATAAACAAAGGCCTATATTACATAACATCCTATGAAGTATAACAAAGAAAAATAAAGAGGGTCAATGTAGAGAGTGACAAGGACTGAGATTTAGGAAAGGATGGCCAGAGAAGGACACCTTCTGCAGAGGAGACGTTTCAATAAAGATATGAAAGAAGTAAAATAACAAGCCATGCAAATATCATGATGAAAGGGGAAAGGAGAATTTCAAATGGAGGGAGCAATGAGTCCAAAGTTCCTGAGATGGGAGCATAAAATCCATGTGTCGTGAGCACCGATTGCAAATAAATCTATTCATCAGAAGTCTTCCTTGCCCACCACCCAGTGGGAGCTCCATTAGGGCAGGAACCATATCCAGCTTATTCACTAACATTTTCCAAGCACCTCCTATGATGCATGGTGCATAGAATTGCTTAATAAGTATTTGTAGAATGAATGAATTACCCAGCTATATTTTTATATATACTTTAATTTGTTTCTGGACTATCTCTTCTGCCCCAGGGATGGATTTGCTTATTCATGCATCAGTCCCGCACTGTTTTAATTACTGTGGCTTTAGAGCCTGTCCTAACAGTTGGCAGCACAGTCATGGGAGGCATAATTCAAGCAGTGGGCTGTCCTGGAGACACAACTGTAAGTAAAAATAGACAGATGGTGTCATTGTCCTCATGAGGGTCAAATCCTAGTAGGATTGTGGAGGCAGAAAAGCTTTATTGCAAAAGAGAGGTTGGCAGTGTAGTCTAGGTCTGAGAAGTAAATGCATAAAAGCGGGAAATGGGTAAAATGCCTTGTTAGGGTGGAGAAACACACTTGCAGGTCAGACATTGGCAAATCCTCAGAATGGGGCTTAGGGTTTTTATTTGAGGTAAGCTTCTTGAGAGCTGTTGGAGATTTTAAAAAGGGCATGCTATTTCCAGCCCCCAAACCAAGTGGTTAGTGTTAGCATCTGTGACACAGAGCCCAGAATAGACGCCTGCTGAGATTGTATGACCAGTGAGGCGCACGGTGTGACCCGTTCATCCAATCCTCCTGCAGTAACAGCTAAACAAACAGCTCAGCTGGCTCCTCTGTGTACTTTGAACCAGTCCTGGCCTGGGGCCCAAGGTTCAAGGATGGACTTAAAAATTTAAACAGCTATCTGACACGGTTCCAAGGCGATAACCCAGACGTGCCCCTTGGCTGGGGCTTGCTTCTCTACCACCCTAAACATAGATAGTGTTGCTGGCTGCCGTAGACATTAGTGCGTGAGATGGCAAGAGGTGAAAATCTCACTGTTCTTGGCCAGGAGAGGATGCCAAGGCGGATTTAGAAAATTCATAACCCCAGTGTACAGGAGAGCGGTCAGACATGCATT
>NW_007734005.1:52425-52895 GCF_000696425.1 Galeopterus variegatus | reverse complement strand
GCCAAGGCGGATTTAGAAAATTCATAACCCCAGTGTACAGGAGAGCGGTCAGACATGCATTTTCACCTTTGGACCTTGGTTGCAAATATTTCCAATATTTTGTGTTTATGTTGTATTCCTTTACCATGCACTTCCAACTCAGAGGGTAAAACTGGGCCTGTCTTTTATTTTTTAGTCCATGTTTCGGTGTAAAGTTTGATTCTGACTGGATTTCCATAGCCCAAATCATGCCCTCTATAATCTTAATAGACTACTTATTTACATGAACTGAATTGTTTCATAATGCAAATAACTACCCAATTTTGTAAAGCAAGATAGGGCTGTCATGAAGCTTGGTGTCCTTGGATGGTCTGCTGCAGAGACCTGCGTGTGGAAGTGGCTCCTCTGAAGTCATAGGAAGGTGGGAGGCAGCAGGGATGGTTTCTGAATCCGCCCTCATGCTGCGAGCCTGTGCAGTCCTGCTACCTGAG
>NW_007734005.1:33969-52197 GCF_000696425.1 Galeopterus variegatus | reverse complement strand
AGCAGGGATGGTTTCTGAATCCGCCCTCATGCTGCGAGCCTGTGCAGTCCTGCTACCTGAGTCTGTCACCTTCATCCATTTGTGTTCAGATTCTCTCCTTGCAAGAAGAAGGGATTTCTTCCAGGACCTTGGGATGAAAACACATTCCTGGTGTCCCTAGCACATTCCTAGAGTCTCATCCTTTCTCCTGGGAAAGATGAAACCTTGGTGGGTAAGCGCTTCCCGTGCACAGCGAGCCGCAGCCAGCACTGCACTGCCAGCGCCTCTGTGGGCCCAGCCTCCCCCGCCCAGCCCGCTGTTTGACTCCCTCCTGTCAGACGCCAGATGGTGACCTTCCGGAGGGCATGGAACCTACATTGGTGGAGGGAATGGGTCAGAGATGAATGAGGGAACCATGGGAAGTGGCAGGCATCAGGCTGAAGCAGTGTGGTATGTTGAGAAGCTTCTGGATTTAGACATGACAGACCTCATTCAAGTCCTATCACTCACAGCCCTCGACCTTGGCCAGGACTTTGCCCCCTTCGCCTCCATTTCCTCCTCTGTATGGAGACACACAATGCCTCCTGCACAGGAGGGTTGTGAAAATCGCACATGATGGCACACGTAAAGTACACGGATGGCTCAGCACCCAGGCCTCCAGCCAATGAATGAGAAAATCCGTCCCTGAGATCTGAGTGCTCCTCAAGCTGGGAGTTCCAGGGCACCTGGCCTGCTCTTTTCTCTGAGGATTACCAGGACCCCTGCCTTTATCATTTTATGCAGGCTCAAATCAGTAATTAAGAACAATGCCTCTCCTGCATATCTTAACGAAAGTCATCTTTAACACTCAAATAATCATGGAGCTTTCCTTTACTATGCTATTTCTCGGACAGGTTCTGCCCTTTCCTATGAGTCAGCACCTCCTAGCCTGGAACTTCTGTCCTGTTGATAACAGTCTGTTCGCTGCCTTAAAAACAAACAAAATAATCCTATTGATTGAAGTACACACACACACACCCACATACAAAAGAGCACAAATTACAAGAATAAAGCCCAATAAATTTTATCTTCCACTTCTTATTAATTTTATTACTTCTAGCATTTATTCCTACTCTTATGGGACAGGAGTAATCAATTATCTATCTATAGATTTCAAATATGCTTCCACTGGTGAGATTCTGACATAAGAAGGAAAGAGTGGTTGACGAAGGTGGTAAGAGGTGTGTGACAGACAGAAATGATCAAGAGCTGGGGACTCAGCTAAACAGGAGGATACAAGAGGTGTACAGACTGAAGCAAGTCCATTTGTGTCCATAAAGTCTTTCAAGTTCCAGAGCATTAAATACAGTAGAGGATAAAGATTTAGGAAGAGACTGGAAAACAAGTCACAAGATAAAGGATAGAAGGAAGTTCTCTAGGTCATCTTGACCAAGTGATTGAAGGAAGAATGGGATAGTTATCTAGGATGATCATCATTGTTCTCATTCTGAGAGTTTAATGAAAGTTTAAATGTTACCCAAGGTTGTAAATCAGACCTAGAACCCACTAGAATTTAACTTGTCCTTGGAATCCAATCAGAAATGCAAAACAATTAGGCTGGTGGCAATGGGACTCACTCTCATATAGCCTCTTCTTCGAGGAGGGGCAGACATACAAGAGATGATAGAAAAAAAATTATTAGCCACATTCTGGAGGTTCCAGGAAATCCGTGTCAGGAGTTCCAAAAGAGACATGGGTGTTCTCAATCCATACCTGGGAATGGGAGAGCAGTGCTTTCTGACCTCCCTGGAGGATAACAGCTCTTACCCATCATCTGATTCTTTTCACTCAAACCCCAGGAGATGTCCTTGAGCCCTGGAGACCTTATTTTCAATAAATCCCCATCTCGCCTACACAGAGAGACAAACAGGCATGGAGAAACCATCACTTTTTTGGACCTGAGAGGAGAATCTGTGAAGAGCCCAACTCCTCTGTCCCACCCTACCTGGTGAGAGAGAAGATGTCAACCATGTTACGGTCCTACTTTTCAATGGTATTAGGAACTTAACAGGCTAATAAATTACACTCCTTCTTACCATCTAAGTTTAGAACCCACTGAAAGTGAGACAAAAGGTGATCAAACAAATGAAGCTTAAAATATTTGCTTTATTATTGATAAAGACTCAATGGGTGGGCATAGCTTTGATATGCAGTGATAATGGGTTTCCTAAAAGTGCATGCCATGGTTAATTAGAAATACCCACTCAGCTGTGGCCAGTGCTAGAAAACAGGAGCAGAGACTTGACTTAGAAGCTGAGAATCTGGCAGAGAGCAAACTGAAGCGCACGCCTCCTCTCAGCAGCCATCCCCAAAAGAGAAAGAAAGACGTGCCCCACCCAGGAAAGCCACTTCTCTTCTCTATAGAAAACAGGAGCAGAGACTTGACTTAGAAGCTGAGAATCTGGCAGAGAGCAAACTGAAGCACACGCCTCCTCTCAGCAGCCATCCCCGAAAGAGAAAGAAAGAAGTGCCCCACCCAGGAAAGCCACTTCTCTTCTCTAAAGGATACACAAGCCAGGGGGAAGGAGAGAGGCCAGAAGCATTTCTCTAGTGGAGACTCCTCCCCATGGAAGAGAACATCAGGAGTGGAATACAGTACCCCAACAGTAGGCTTTTATTTCTTTCTTCTCATTTATTCGACTTTGCTCTTTCAAAGGGAAGAAGCCACCTCTTTTCCTTCTTTAGTGCTGCGGTGCTTGGGGTGCCACACTGGACAGGAGTATTCACTGTCATGTACCTGCTGACAGCGAAGGATTTTCTCATGTTCCAAGGAATGGCCACTGGGCTGTTGAATGTCTAGGACACCACACACGGGATTCCCCAGGGTGACCAGTGGTAGGTTTTAGGTCCTTCACAAAATGGCAAGGGAATGCTTTCAGAAAAATGTCTTCCTAGTGGGGAGCACCAGATCATTGGAAGCGTGGGTGTTTGGGGGCCAATGGCAACATGGAAGAAGGAAGAATGTCAGTGGAAGGAGCAAGGGCATAAGAGAGTGATGTGCTCCAAGTCCACCTACAGATTTGAGGATATAACTGAGGTATTTATTATTCATTCATTCATTCACCCAATATGCACCAGGTGTCTATGAGAGCCGGCCCCTGCACTGGGGATTCAGCAGCAAGCAGGACCCAGACTCTGCCCTCATGGAGCTTTCATTTTGTTTAGGATGGCAGCAAACTAAGGTAACAGATAAGAAATAATATATGCTGTTGCTGCAGGTAGTGTCAGTGCCATTGAGGAAGACAGAGCTGGGTGAGAGGTGGAGAGTGATGTTGCTGTCCAGTGTGCATTTTCTAGGTAGTGGCATCTATATGGGTAAACCCCAGCAGCTGGACATCAGCCACATGCCATGGAGTCTTGCCTCCATCCAGCGAGGAAATCTCAGTTTCAAATTCCCTAAAACGCCCTCCCAGCCTCAGTGTGAATGTGTCAAGGGACAGGGAGATTTCTAGGTTTTTAAGGAAGCGCTTTCACTGCTGGACAGCTCTAGAAATGTAATAAAATTTTTCATTGAGCTAAAAACCAAGTTGTGGTCCACGTGATTGTCATTTCAGTTTCTGGAACAACCCAGAATAAGACCTCTTTCTCTTCCACATGCTGATAATAGTAGCTGTTGTTTATTGAGGGCCTGCTCTCTACATGGAGCTACATTTACAAATAAGGATAAGCTCCTTAAACTCTGAAAGCATCAGTTTCCTTGTTTGTAATCAGGAGTAACAGTGCCTGCCTCACTGGATTGTAATGAGGATTAAATTTGGTAATGTTTATGTACCCAGGAACGGATTTTGACATAGCTGATCTCATTTGATACCCAAGAGCCCTGGGCAAACTGTTCAGCATTGGTTTCCTATCAGGTCCTTTGCTTATTAATTTGTTTATCCAACACTTACTGAGCCCTGAAAAGTGTCAGGCAGCATTTCAGAAGCAGAGGATAAAAAGATGAATATAGTATGTGAGCAGTATACACTTTGGGGATTGGCAAGGTCTAATGGGAGGGACAGAAGCATAAACAAATGACTACACCATGGCATAAGAAGTGCTGTGATAATGTGCTACTGAATCACAGAGCATGGAGACTCCAGCTCTGCCCAGGAAGAAGTGGGACTGGAAAGGTCTTGCAGAGGAGCTAATGTTTGATCTGAGTCCTGAAAAGAGCTAGGATTTCCCAGGCAGATAATGGGAGAAGAACATACTAGAAAGAGACACAGAGTGTACTATAAAAGCACTGCCTATAAAAAAAGAAAAAGAAAGAAAAAATTATGCCACTCAAGAGAGTCTTTTTTTTTTTCCTGAAAGCTAATGAGATTAAAACTGGAATTTTGGCTGTTTTGATCATCTTCATTGCCAAAAGGTAATCAAAAAGAAAGAAGAATTGTTTAAAGAGTTCTAGGTGTGTGCATTTTTAGAAAATTTTCTCACCTAATGTGAGTATCATGAATTGGAATGGAATTAAAAATATATGAAAGTCTTTTAGAATGCAATTATTTAACTAACTTGAAATTCGATGCATACAAATATGATAATACCATGTTGGTATGATGGTTTGGTTTTTATGAGATTGAGAGCCAAAATATCACAATGCAAAGAGTTTTATCCAACTGGAAGACCAGGCTCAATGGCTTGAAGGAAAGCACTCCCACCACACGGTACACTCCAAAATAGCTTTGTTAACTTAAATGAAACATAGAATTTCTTATCAAGCACTTGTATTTCCTACAATTCATTAAAACAGTTACATAACTGATTTTTAGAAAAATTTCCTTACCTAAGCACAATAGAACATTCTTATAATCTACCTAAGAGATTATCAAGCACTTGTATTTCCTACAATTCATTAAAACAGTTACATAACTGATTTTTAGAAAATTTTCCTTACCTAAGCACAATAGAACATTCTTATAATCTACCTAAGAGAAATTCCTTAGAGAAAAGATAAGACAGCTTAGTAAAATGTAATATCCTTTAAGAGTCTTAAGGTGATCTTGTAGAAATAATTGCAGAATACAAAGGTGAATATCAATCAGAAACTCTTAAATTTATTTTTAATTCAATGATTAACAATATTTCACTCAAATCCTCTGTTAACTAAAGAGGATTGGTTAACAATCCTCTGAATGCTCCAAGGGTCTGGCTGACCATTCAGTAAGGGTTTTACCTGTGACTTCCTATAAACAGTAAACTCCATGGAGACAGGGACCGTGAATATGACTCTCACAGTTTATCCCCAGAACCTACCATAGAGCTTCCCACCCACATGATTGGAGCCTAGCACTTACTGAATGAATAAATAATGTCATCAATTTTGTATGTGTATAACTTCATGAACATTAAAAATAAAGGGGGGGGGAGGAGAGGTCAGACTCCACTTATGTTGCAAAGAAATAGTGGAATCCTGGTTTCAGGGTAGAGCAAAAATACTCAAGGACTCACAGCTCAACACATAAATCACCAATATAGTTTATCAAGTGGAGATTTATTTGGATCAGGAGCTCTTGTTGAAATTTAAAAACTTTCTTGGAGGTACATATATATTGGTCACACCCTACTGCCTTTTGCTTTAACCTTACAATCAATCACAACTGCTCAGACTTATATTGGAAATATAATTTTTTTATGTGTGAGTGGAGAAAGGTTATCTTAATAGAAGACTAAAGCCTTTGTGGAGTGGGGAATTTGAGATACCAGAAGTTATCATATTTAGGCACATGCCTCAAGCTAAAATTCTCTAAGTGTTTATCTCATTTTTTTTCTCAAAAAACTCTACCAAAAAGTGTTATATCTAAGTTTTACAGATGAGGAAACTGAAGATAAGAAAGGTTAAAAACTTGTCTAAGGCCAGCTCAGCTAGCCTGTCATCTAAGGATCAGGATTCCAACCCAATCTGCTGCTTTTACCTATGACAAGAGTTAGCAAATTTTTTTCTATAAATGGCCAGATAGTAAATATTTCAGGTTTTGCAGGTCCTACAGTCTCTGGCTTGCCTTCTCAATTTTTCCAATAGAATATGAAAACATTCATAGACAATAAGTAAACAAATCAGTATTTCTGTTTGCCAATAAAACTTTATTTATGGACTCTGAAATATGAATTTTATATTATTTTCACATGTCACGAAATAGTACTCTTCTTTTGATTTTTTTCAACCATTTAAAAATGTAAAAAACAATGCTTAGGTACAAGCTGTATGAAAACAGGTGATGGGCTGGGTTTGGCTCGTGGGCTGAAGCTTTCCAGCCCCTGACCCACTGCTCTCTACTTCACCCACTTTGGACGCAGCAGCAGCAGCACCACCATGGTGCCTGGGAAGTGGATTTGAAGGAAAGTGGAGAACTGAAAAAAATGCTGTTACTTGAGGCTTAGCCAAGGAATGAGTTGGCCTGATATGCCAGGAAAAGTTTATCTTTCTGTTCAATCCAGTGGCCTTTCAGTATCATCGGCTTTTACAGTGCAAATTGGGGTGTCAGAAATAACTCACAAGTGTTTGAACTTCAGGAAGCTCTGGTTCACTCCTGTTCTCTCCAGTTCAACCCATGGTTTTCCATCAAGCTTGTACTCCCTAACCTTTAAGAACGGAGAAAGCAAAACCAGAAGGAAAGTGGCCATCGCGTGTTTGAAAACACATAGTCCAGACTCCTGTTCTCATCCTGTCTCTCCACCTGTGTTATGTAATATTGACCGAGGACAATGGAAGACCCAAAGTAACAGAGGCATGAATAACAAAAAAGAACTGTATTCCACCTCCGGTTTCTGGTTTGGCATGGAAGGAGCTTGGAAATTGCCATTCCAACCTGACAACAAGTACAAAGCTGAACAAACTGAAAAATCAGCAACTCTTCTTAGATCCATAATAGATGTGAAGTCACAGAACAAACTGTGGATACAGAAAATCACAGCTTACTGGAGCAGAAACCTCCTTGGGAACCAGGGCCAGGGTAAGAAGACTTGAACACAAAACAGAATAAATTAAAAAAAAAAAAAAGGGAAAACTACCTCCGGCACATTATTTTCAAACTAAAGAACATCAAAGATAAAGAAAAAATCCTGAAAGAAGCCAGGGGGGTAAATACCTTACCTGTAGAGGAGCAAAGATAAGTATTACATTGTCATCTGCTCAGAAACCATGCATGCAAGAAAAAAGTGGAGTGAAGTATTTGAAGTGCTGAAAGAAAAAACCCACCAACCTAGAATTCTGTACCTTGTGAAATTTCAGACAAACAAAAATTGAAATACATTCATTGCCAATAGACCAGCCTTGCAGCCAAGACGGCTGTTCCATTCTGGCCATTGTATCTGCCTTCCAAAGAGAAAACTGTAGAAGAGCATGATTTCCCCCTTTTAGGACACTTCCTGGAAATTGCACACACCACTTCTGCTACATTCTAATCAAAAGCACTTGTGGTCTCGCCAGCTGCAAGGGAGTCTGGGCATCCAAGTGCCCAGCTAATATTTGGGGTATTTTTACTTAGCAAGAAGGGTAAATGATATGTTGATGCATAACTGACAGTTTCTGCCATGCAATTCATTTGTGGACAGGGACCTTTACCACCTTCTGCTCTTGACATCTACTTCTGCAACACTGATATAAAGGATTCCAACCATAAATTCTCTCTTGGACAAAGTTCAGAGCTGGTCATCCTGACTGCATCTCACACTTTCCCTGCATGGCTCTGACCTCTCCTGGCCACCAGTCTCAATAGTCAGACTCCCTTCCCTATTCATACACCTTCTTTACCTTTCCCTGTTACTACCCTGGCTTTTTTCAGCTGTGTTCATGAAACCGCATTCTGGCAACAAACTCTGAGATGAGAGTAGAAGCCTTTCAGGCTGACCCGACTCCCAAGATCATCAATCCAGATGATCTCCATGGATAGGTACGTTTTTTGCTATGGGTCAAGTGTGTTCCCCCAAATTTCTTGTATTAGAAACTTGATCTCCACTTTAACTGTGTGAAGAAGGTGGGAAATCCAGTAACGGCATTTGAAAGGTGGGGCCTTTAAGAGGTGATTAGCTTGTAAGGACTGTGCCTTTGTGAATGTATTGAACCATTCATGGAGTAATGGGCATGGTTCTGATGGCTTTATGAAGAGGGCAAGTGAGAAGGTCAGCTCTGTCTTGCTCAGGCCATTCTACCCTGGTCATCACAGGCCCTGTAGAGAGTTCCCACCCAGAAGAAGGCCCTCACCAGATGTGTTCCCCGTACCTTGGACTTCCCAGCCTCTAAAACTGTAAGAAATAAATTTCATTTCTTTATAAATTACCCAGTTTCAGGTATTCTGTTATAAGCAGCAGAAACAGACTAATACAGTCTTCCATCTATCTCTCACATTAAATGTGAATCACAAACTGAGCTCATCACCTATTTATCTTCAAGCAGATATTGAATATCTGAAACATAAACATGAATCCATCTTGATCCGCAGGATACATTAAAAAATGATGAAAAGAAAAACACGAATACAGAGAAAGATGCCTATTTAGCCATTGTTTCTTTAAAAAATCAAGTTTTAAATCACATATAAAGAACTATAACATGGTTTCATCAGGCGTTATTAAACCAGTGATAACACATCTGTCATTTGCTTTACTGATATGCAAATCTAAATTTTGAAAAAATGTATTTGTAGAATGTCATTCAGTAGCATAGCTACTGATAAAGTAAATCGGCAATGGTATTCCTAACACAAGGCTGGTTTTTCAGTGGGGGAGAGATTAAAATAAGCCATTGTTTTTTGTTATTATTTTCCTATTTAGAAGTACAATTTAATGTCATTGGAAGCAGTATTTTAACAAAAGCATTATATTATAGGCTAATATCTTTGGTGAGAATAGCGGACAGTATGGGGGCTTTTTTCCTGAAAGCTATTTTCTCCCAGGCTGAAGTTTGCTATTATAATAGAGTGACATAAATGTGAAATGTGTTTGTTGAATGTCCTGGATCATGCATGGTAGGAAACAAACTGTACTGGAAATGCCAGTCTTGTGTAATATGCAGCCACCCAAGTACCCCAAGGCCAACATTGCTCCTCAAATTTGTCTCTATCTGATTGGTCAGATATCTTTGTTTACAATCTGGATGTGCAGCTTTGAGTTTAAGGAATTGGAAACAAATGCATGCATTTGGCAGAATTCATTTTACGAATGGGTTGAATTTAGTGGATCAACCCTCTGAGGCTTAAGAATATTGCAATTCAGTGTGTTATGTGATCATTTTCCTCATCTCTGCTCCTCAGAAGAACTTCTCCAAATACATTGCTTTTCAAAGCTCTTTTGAGTCCGATTTATGTCTTTTGGATGGAATACAGTGCAGAAATTGGCCTCAAGGCTTCCCAGGATGATTCTGTTTATATTTATTTGATTTAGTTTTATACATTCTGTACAGCTGGAACAATGTCCCCAAAATGGCCTCTGGCAACATGTTCACCTCTCAGTTTAAGCAGAGGACACAATTGCTCCTCCAAGTGCTAGCAGGCAAGGTTTGGGCTGTGGAAGCAGCTATGGGCTAGTCTTGCCCGTGACCACGGTAGCAAGTGTTGGAAACACGACTGGGCATCGAAACGGGAAGTTAGGAGAAAAGGGGTTTTAAAAACATTGCTTTTGGCCCTGATAGCTTCTTTCAAGGCACCTGCCCCAAATTTCTTCGGACTAAGAATGAAGGTCCTTATCATGTTTACCAAAACCCTACATGCTATGATAGCCATTCCCTCTTTCAATGCCAAGTTTTCTTGGGTTCACTGATGTGTATTCTTGATGGTTTAAGGAGACCTGGAGCTTCTCAAAGAAGGTGACGTCTGGATGGTTTCTTAACATTTTTTTTTAAAGTCAACAAATATTTATTGAACTCTTATGTGTAGGTACAAATGAAGAGACAGCCAGGCCTTAGGTGAGAATCGTTCTTCCTGTGGTTTCTTACCCTGAGGGTTACTGAGGGTTACTTCTGTTACTGCCACTGCCCTGCTTGGGTCTAATTGGGTTTTGAAGAACCATTCGGAGTCTACTTGTGAAACAGACCCTGGGAGAGCAGGGAGAGAGTTGGGGAAATGGTCCAGAATCATAGAAGTGGGAAAGGGCATGACATAAGAGGCACAATAAGCAACCCAGTGTCATCAGGGAATGAAAGGCAGGAGTAAGTGGGAAAGGAATGAAGCTGGAAAACTGTGAATGAAGAATATTTAAACGACAAGAATACATAAAGAATAAAAACAAGGCATGAATTTCAGAGGTAGCAGGTTTATGGAATTTTCTAGTCGTTACCAAATAAAAGTCAAGGGCTACATGATGAGATCCACCAGAAGTTGTACTGTTTGCATCATCTTTTCTTATTATGAAAAGGTGGTAACTTTAACAAGCCAAGAAAAGTCCACATCGGAGCAGTTTCTCTGGCTTCTGCTGCTGGTATGAGCCTCACATCACTAAGAGCCTATCAGAAAGCAGCAATTATACTGCAAATCTAAAGCTCTATCATCATCAGAATCATTTCCTACACATGTTGCTGATTTAGAACAGATCAACGTGGACTTCTTTATGGCCAGAGGGGAATTAACATTATCTCAGACCTTGTCCAGGTCAAGAGGGATTTCCATTTTCTAACACATTTTCCATAATTTACTGCAGAGGTCTAAATTGAGGATTGTGATTTCAAAGAGGTCAAATCAAAGGCATTTGGATATTAGATAATCAGAGCAGGGCCAATGTTCACTGGATCAAAAGGTTCAGTTTCTATTGTCTGCCTTGGCTTGTCAATGGGTTAAATTCTATGGGTCCTTGCCACATGGCCCATCAATGTAACCAGGCTAAGATGAATAGATCATCTTGGTCTCATCTCTGTGTCCAGTGAAGACATTTCCTAAGATGAAAGCAGCCAATATTTTTCCATGAGATTTAGAGTGGCTCATGGATTGAAAAAGATATGTCTGTGGCCCACATTGAAAGACAATATCTATTTTGAGACTGTGGTTGGACTGTACTTGGTGAAAATGGCCCTAAGCTATAACATTATCTTTGGAATTAGCACATGATTTTTATCGCTTTGAGTGCCATCACTGAAGGTCCCCAATGTATAGGTAGGTACATTCAGTAGAAGCATTAAATAACCACAAACTTTTTAGTCTTTTTCCCTCTTCCAGGGAGCTATTTCATTTGCTAGTATTCAGGCCTTGTGGGACAAGTCAATTATGAAATAAGACCATACGTATTCAGTGCCGAGAATACCCAAGGGTCCTCTGGGGATGGAGGTGGGACAATGATTAAATAAATGCACCCTTGGATGAGGTCCCATTGCAAATGGGCCCTGCAGTTTAATGGGCTATTGAACCATAAAAGAATCTTTGACTCGCTAGTGAATGTCACTTTGTCTCTGCACAGGTTTCTTCTGACATTCCCTGCCTGTCTGTCCTGCTCACTCTTACAGTCCTGCGACATCAACATCCCTAACCACTTCTTTTTTCCTATATTTCACATCATTCTCTGATTTTCCCATATCTGCAGGTGTAGAAGATCTTAGTCTCAACAGTGAGGCAATATTACCTATGCCTGGCAGTACTGACTGCAATCATATTGCACTAGGGATGGAGGTAGTCCAAATGAGGTCAACACTTTGGGTTTGGCTTCTGAGATTAGGAGCTAAAAGGAAATATTTGTTCAAGCAAGCCCCAAACAGAAAAAGATAGAGTATGTGCCTTAGATAAATTCTTTAGAGAAACAATGTGACACAGTAAAAAGTGTAAAGCTTGGGTGTCAGAAAGGCCTGGGTACAAATTTCAGCTCAGCCAGTTATAAATAATGTGACCTTGAGAAAGTCATTTTACATCTATGACCTTCAATATCCTTGTCTGTAAACTGAGCATAATAAGGGATTATTATAAAAATTGCAAATAATATATATTGTGTCTGGCACATGGTAGGTCTGTGATATGGATGATTATTTTAGCATCACTGTCATCATCAGGGCTCAACCTGAAGATACCAAGTTCAATTAGAAAGTCCAAAGGGTCGGAATAAGATTTAAAAAAAAAAAAGGTAGACAAAGTCAAGAATCTGAATGGGAGTGAACTGACTCCTAGGCAGTGTGACATCCAAAATGGGAAGTCTGGCACATGGTAGGTCTGTGATATGGATGATTATTTTAGCATCACTGTCATCATCAGGGATCAACCTGAAGATACCAAGTTCAATTGGAAAGTCCAAAGGGTCGGAATAAGATTTTAAAAAAAAGAAAGTAGACAAAGTCAAGAAGCTGAATGGGAGTGAACTGACTCCTAGGCAGTGTGACATCCAAAATGGGAAACAGATGGTCAGTTTACACTGGCCTCAAGTCAAATGATGTATGAGTGGGTTGGGCTTGTTTACAGTGGCAGGGTGGGGTCAACACTGTCTACCAGGGGAAGAGGTTTGGAAGTCATCTCATGTCCCCAAACCCAAGATGCAGTGTATCTGATGGGTACCATCCATCCATGGAGATGTCCTCACTGTCTTCTCTCCCCTTGTCTGGGACGGGGCTTTTGTGAAGATGAGGTGACAGTGGAATCCAGTCTTTCTGGCAACAGATCCAAATTCAGTCCTTTGGAAAGAGGGTTCATATTACTTCATTTGTTCAAGCATAAATATGAGGGAAGATAGAATCGTGGGTAAAAATGAGGGAGAAAAATTCATCAAGGACCGAAAAACAAACAAATACAAGGAGGTTACTGGCTTCTTACATTCAATACTTACGACTGAATTTTGGACTTAAGAAGGTAATGTCTTCAATGGCAAAATGAAGAATGGACTTTAGGCAACCACCGATGTTGGGCAAGAAACTAAACCCTTATCTTTCTCCATTTCCTCATCTATAAAATGGGAAAGCATTGATCAGGACTCAACTAAAAATCATACTGACTTTTAAGTACAAGAAAGCCACTGTGTTTTTCGAAGGGATATGTGATGGCTGAAGATTAACACAAATATTCAAACATTTATTTTCTGCTGCATGTCTGGCACTGTGGTGTTAAGTATTTTTACATTAATTACCTCACTTAATCTTCATGAAAACCTCTGACCTTCATAACAATCCATAACCTCCATCTACCAAAGAAAATGAATGGTAATTAATTGCACACACCAACACATGTTTGAATAGCAACAAACACAAGGACTGGACAGAAGACTTGCATGACACTTAGGGAGGCTATAATGGGATTCGACCTAGTCAGGAAGGTTGGGAAAGGCTCCTCTGAACTGTCTTGAGCTGAGATTTGGAGGTGAAGATGAGAGGTAAGATCATTATGAGCAGAAGGAGCAAAGTAAACAGCATCTGCAAAAGTCCTGCGGCAGGAGGGATCATGAGAACTATGAGGGGCAGGAGGAGGCCAGTGTGAGTGAAGCGGAGAGAGCAAGGGAGAGAGTGGTATAGAATGCAGATGGAGAAGGTAGGACCTGGCCATGCAGAGCCTTGGGGGCCAAAGTGAGGAATTAAGAGAACTAAGAGCAATGGAACCCCATTGAAAAGTTCTGAGCAGAAAAACATCGAGCTACCAAAATTAGATATAATTTGTCTTTCTCACTTAGCCTATGGAAATGAAGTCAATTAAACACCCATCTTATAGGCAGGGAAGGAAAAAGAAGAAAGACAGGGAACAGAGCTCTCTGCTTTTTCTTCCTGGTGATATTAACCTAACCACAGATCGTTAACAATAGGGTAAATAGTGTATGGCAAAAAATATTCTATTGAAAATCCACAGAGGGCCCAACTTGGCTTCTAAGATGCTTTGCCAATGGAAATCTTGCACCAGTTCTCAGTCATTCTTAAAACACAGTTACAGGAGAATTAGGTGAGTTTGCTTTGTCTATAAACCAATGGATTTAAAGTATGTATTCATCCAATGTGGTGGTTAGTAAGACTGAATACACACGTAAATCAAACATGCCAATGCCGAACTGCTGATGTCTTGCGTTTTAAGTTATTGCAGGCATTTTGCATGATGTGTAGAGAATTTTCTCTCTCTCTCGTAAGATTCCTTTTGAATACATAAGTGTCATCCTAGAAGGAATAAATAAATTAAATGAGGCAAGTCAAATGCAGGTTTCATTCATTTTATTTAAGTAAACGTATCTTCATCAGCTCTGAGAGAGAACTGTGGTATTAGAGAAAGGGTTTGAGCATCTAAGATTTCCAACCATTTCTAGGAAAATTAGAAATATTGTGCTTCCTTATGGTGAGTAAACAGAAGTAGAAGGGAAACCAAGAACTTTCTAGAAAATGAGTCTTCCATTTTCCGGACTTATTACAGCAAAAGGAACTTAGATAGGAAATCTTCATGATCCCCGTACGTTTTCACGTAGAAGGGAAACCAAGAACTTTCTAGAAAATGAGTCTTCCATTTTCCGGACTTATTACAGCAGAAGGAACTCAGATAGGAAATCTTCATGATCCCCGTACGTTTTCACACACTTGATACTCACCTGTCACCCTTTACAGAAGTAGAAACTACCCCCTTGGTAAGCCCTGCTTGACTCTTCAGAGTCTGCCCCACCAGCCTCTCCACTCTCTTTTCTCATATCTCTCTCTGTCGTACTTCATGGAGTGGTTTTAAAATGTGTCCACAAGTTTCTCCAAATTCCTCTCTCTAAGAAGTGGAGCCTAATTCTCCTCCTTTCGAGTGTGAGCTGGACTTCCTGCCTCACTTCCAACAAGTGCAATATGGTAAAAGTGAAAGGATGGGTGCTTCTTTTCGGAACACTTGCTCTGGGGGAAGCCAGATGCCACATTGCGAGGAGACTCAGGAGGCCTATGGAGAAGCCCACCTGGTGAGGAACAGAGGCTTCCCACCAACTGCTGCGTGTGCCACCTTCTTGGAAGTCAATCCTTCAGCCTCAGTCAAGCCTTCAGATGACTGCAGTTCCAAACAACATCTTGAGTGGCCCTGAGCCGGAAATACCCGGCTAAACTGCTCCCCAATCATTGGCCTATAGAAACTAATATAATAAAAGTTTGTTGTTTTAAGCTTCTAAGTTTTGGAATAGGTTTTTACATAGCAATAGATAAATGATAAATCATATAATAATAGTAACAAAAATTACTAACATTTCTGAGTTTACTAAAATATAAGCACTTTGCAGAAGGGAATCATGTCTGTTTGTCTCACCATTGAAACCTCAGTACCTGGCACAAAGTCAGTGCTTAATACAAAAGAGCTGATTAAATAAATGAATAAGGCCTCATTCACATGGCTGATATTACGTTATTCAGTTTATGCATATTTTCTTATTTAATTCTCACAGCTATTCCATGAAGCATATTTTTTATACTTATTTTACAGAGAAGTAATCTGAGGCTTAACAGGATTATGTAACTAGATTCCTGAATCTTTGTGACTCTGGACCTGTGGATCGGGTCTAGTCGTGATGATATATGATTTTGCTCTGGCTGTACTGTCACCTAGAGACACACTCTTCCAAACCTCACCTCAGAACTCTGACAGTAGGACCAAAATGTGCCAAAGCTCCTGTGGAGGTGTAATCAGCACATGCTTCTGCAGGAGAATGAGCTCAGCTAGCTGGGATGGGAAGACTAAGTCTGCTTCTAGAGGGGGAAGGACCTGCATGAGGCAAACAGGAGCAAGCCATCATCGTTCTCTGCAGGGCCTCTCTCTCTCTAGGTGGTTTCACACAAGTTTAATCCCCACCACCGGCAGCAAAGCTTTAGGATGGTTCAGGGCCGGCCCAGTGGCGCACTGCTACAGTGCGCCGCTTGGGAAGTGCGGCGGCGCTCCTGCTGAGGGTTCGGATCCCACATACAGACCGGCCGCTCACTGGCTGAGCAAGGTGCAGGAGCAACACCGAGGGTTGCGATCCCGTTGCCGGTCCCGGTCCGGTATGGGTGCAACACTGAGGGTTGCGATCCGATGCCGGTCACGAAAAAAGACAAAAAAGGGGGGGGAAAAAAAAGCTTTAGGATGGTTCGGAATCATAGAACAAAGTGCCTCCAGATCTGGGCAGGTTTTACAAGACTCTACCTGGATATTCCAAACACAAAACACTGTGGAGATTAAGTTCTTTGGCTCCAAGTCCCTAAATCAGTTTCTTGGCACCTCACTAAGACCTGATGGAAAAATGTTGAGTTGCTGAAAGAAGGTTAAAGAAATTGACCTACCAGATCCAGTCAACAATCAGCATGTAGTGAATGATAACCACATATGTGCATGCTTGAATATGCAATTTCTTTGTGGTAACCTGCTTCATCCTTTTAAAACATAAAAATCTTGAGTGCTGCTGTAATTTATCAAGACCTTGAGAGTTTCCTTTTGTGCTTTCTTGGGGCTTTTAGTTTCATTTCACAAATACTGTGGCTCTGGCATAAGACAAAATTAAAGTTGGAAATAACCTTACTAATCTTTGTCCTTATAGCTCTATCTAGTTCTACCTTTAGAATGACTGTATCATTGTGGAAACTGAGTTTTAAATAGAGTTCTAGAAGCTCGTACAACCCATAAGAGAATCTCAAGGTAATGTAGTTTGATATATTCCCCCAATAAACAGCTTATTTTTCTGGTGGGAAGAGAGGGAAATAGGGAACACATTTTTTTTATTGTCAAAATGTTTTTTAGAAGAATATTTTGTGACATAAAAAAGAAGCTCATTATAAATTATCAAGTAAAAAGGCATGTTTCCAAATAGTATTATATTATGATGCTTGCACATTAAGCATATACAGAGAAAGATTTGTATTAACATGCAAAAAAGACTAAGATAGACATTAAATATTTATAGTAGTTAATTAATTATTAACTATTAATATTCCTCCCTCCTTCTTCCATCTGTTTCTTTCTTTCAATGTCTCTAGAGTGCATACCATGTGTCAGGCACTATGGGAAGCTTCAGGTGTCAGAGGTGAAACTCAGTTCTGCCCTCAAGTGATTCAGAGTCCAGTGAGAAAGTCAGCGAAGTAAACAGCTGGGAAAAACCAGATGTGTGAAGGGCAGTACAGCCTAGTGGTTCTGAGAACTTGCCTTTGTGATCAACAACAGACAGACCTTAGTACAAATCAGTTTTGTACTTTCTAGCTGTGTATCCTTAAGCAAGTGTTCTCACTTCTCTAAGCTTCAATGTCCTCATGTGTGAGGGGGATAAAAATATCTACCTCACAGGACAGGGAAGGGATAAGTGGAGGCCCAGCCATGGTAAGCCTTCTATAAATGGCTACCACTGGCTTTATCGCAGAGAACATTGTGGGAGCTCAGAGGAGGCTCACAGGCCCATGAAGGTCAAATCCCTCAACTGGCAATGAAAAATCACTGACACAGAGTCTGTACTCTTTACAAACCCAATCATTGAGCACAAACTGCTATTGTTATCTTACAAAAATTTGCAGAATTTATAGCATCACCCAACTCCTGTCTGAAAAGATCACTCATTTTTTCCCCAAGGCTTTTAGTGTCACCCACGTCTATTGAAGGACCCTGAGGTAGCCCCCCACCACATGGCAAATCCGAAACCAAAGACCCCTGGGGGCCTGGATTCTCACATTTTTTTTCCTTTTTAATTACTCCTTTTTATATTCACTTCACTAGAAAATTTAATTCTTACTATAATTATAAGAGTTCCTGAATCTTACTTTCTCAAGAGGTAGCATGGTATGTGAGAGAAAGCACAGCCCTTAGGGTCAGGAAGCCCCAAGTCTGCATCCTGTGGCTCAGAGCCCAGGAACCTTGAGCAGATAAGCTGGGCCAGCCTCTGTCCCGATGTTTTGCACTAGAGTAGAAATAACTATCTCGTGGATTTGTCTGGAAATGAAATGATGGTCACTTAGGTCAGTTCACTTACTGTGCGACCAAAACTTGGCACATGCTAAATAAATGTTGGTTTTCTGTCTTCGTCAATAAAAACGATGTGTTGACTGTATTTACACACAGATTGTATGACTCTGCCGCTTAAGGCCAACATGCCCTCATTCTCTCCAAGTGTGTATTCAGATACAGAGTAAATAAGCCTTTCAGATGCTTTTAAAGTTGGAGCGCAGCTGAATTAATTAAGCCTGTTTTGAGGGGAGAATGCACATCCGTCACTCATTTTTAGCATAATCAGACAATACTGACAAGAGGAAAAATGAAAACAACATTGGTCAAATTGATCTAATTCTATTAATTGCCATCACCTAAAAATCTGAGTGAAAAATACAGTTCTCATCAGAAATCATACTAAAATTTTGCAACTAGAGGGTTAAGATAATCTAAGAGA
>NW_007734005.1:32655-33296 GCF_000696425.1 Galeopterus variegatus | reverse complement strand
CAGTTCTCATCAGAAATCATACTAAAATTTTGCAACTAGAGGGTTAAGATAATCTAAGAGAGAACAAAATGACCCAAATGTCTCATTCATTCTTTTTTGTAGATAGTCACTCAACTGGCAACTATCAGATACAGATATAGCACTATTCTACAAAAAAGGGTATACAGAAGAAAAAATGTAAAGTAATATCCTTTGTTTCCAGATGAGAGAATTTGATAAATAAAATAAACATATGTCTTTGATCTCTTCTCTCTTGATGGGCTCTGTATCCCATCAGCTGCCAATAATCCTCACAGGTGTTCTGTATTCCCTCATCTCCGTGGACACATGGAGATGTCTTCATATGTATCTGTTCTCCACTGAGTTCATTTTCTCAAAGAATACCAACAATTAAAACCGTTCTCTTAATTGCCAAAACAATGGACTTTGTTTTTTTCTAGTTCTTAATGGAGTTGAATTCTTAGTGGTTTCTAACACAGTTGACTGCTCTTCTCTCAAGTCTTTAGATTACTCTCCTGGTTCATTTCTTTTCTTTTTAACTTTAATTTATTTTATTTATTGAATCAAAATTGATTTACACAAATTTTGGGGGTTCAACATTGAGATATGTTGATCAAGTCAATATTACTAGCATATATATT
>NW_007734005.1:30811-31353 GCF_000696425.1 Galeopterus variegatus | reverse complement strand
TCATCAAACTGCACCCCATGCAATTCTGCATTCCCAACCAGTCTCCTCTGAGTGGTCCTGTGCGGATTGGGGGATGGATCAGCTGTCTTTGCTGGGTCCCAATGTTCTCCCGGTCGGCCCATCTTCCCCACCGCCCATGCTCCAAACACTTCCCATGGGACGGGCCCGCACTGGTCCCTTGCGTTGACTCACCGGCCTCTGAATGGCTCCCCTTTTTTCAGTTGTTCTGGCTCCTTGCTCCTGCGTGGGTCCACGGGANTCTGAATGGCTCCCCTTTTTTCAGTTGTTCTGGCTCCTTGCTCCTGCGTGGGTCCACGGGAACACTATTAGTGGTCTTGCTGTCCTGGGGGCCACCGAGGCCCTCTTCTCTCCTGCCGCCTCCGAGTAACTTCATCTGAAGGGCACAGCTGCGGCTTCTGTCGGCTCCTGCTCCATGTGCTCTGGAGTTCCAGCCTTAAAGCGGCTGCAGCCCGAAACTCTCAGAGCAGTTTTTTCTTTCTCTCATCATGGTTTCTCCTGCCTTCATGAGTTCCATAGGTCTC
>NW_007734005.1:26902-29526 GCF_000696425.1 Galeopterus variegatus | reverse complement strand
CCCTCGGCGGGAGCGCCGCCGCGCCCCCAAGCGGCGCACTGTAGCAGTGCACCACCGGGCCGGCCCCACGTCTCCTACTTCTTAACTATCTCAGAAATGCCCGCTGTCCCCCATTCCATGCCCAGTTCAGGCTCTTACCCTTGCTTCCTTGGATACTCAGGTAGGCTCCCAAGTGCCTGGTGTCCTTGTGTCATGTCTCTCTTCATCACCCTATTGTTGGCAAAGTTATTTATTGAAAATGAAATTCTGCCAAGATTATTCTCCTGTTCAGAATCCTTCAGCATTTTCCTGTGGCCTGTATGGGATAAATTCCCAAATATTACATCAAAAGGCTGTTTGAATCTTGCTTCTGCCTATGCTTGCAGCCTTGTCTACTCAGTTCTCTGGAAGCCTCTGTTCCAGTGACAAGAAACGACTTTTCTTCAGGTGGGTCATGCTCTTCTGACCCTCCTTTCCTCTGCTCATACCGATTAACTCAGATGAACATCTCTTTTACTTCTGGAAAATTCCTGGGCTCATCATCTCCTCTGCTACCCTAGAATCTGTATGCCTCCATCTAGAGTTTTGAGTTACTTTACAGGAAGGACATATTTTCTCTTGACGCCCCAAGGCCTAGCACAACCTGGTACAGCACAGGAACAAAATCAAACTTGTTGAATAAGCCAGGCACTGTTTATGCACCTCTGCAATTTCTCAAGTATTTTCATCATCATGATTGTTCTCTGTAGCCTCCCAAATTAAAGAGTTAGATTATCACAAAACCTTTTAACTAGTCTCTCCCATATTCTGTGTCCCCTCCCTAATATACATCTGAAATGCAGAAGCCAGAGTAACACTTGTACAGTGCAGTTTTGATATCAGCAGTTAGCAAATAGCCAATAACCCAGTCTCCTGAGAGATTCTCTGCCAGCCTAGCTGCCCTGCCATCTGTCCTCTCTTCAGAACTAATATCCATCTGAAATGCAGAAGCAAGAGTAACACTTGTACAGTGCAGTTTTGATATCAGCAGTTAGCAAATAGCCAATGACCCAGTCTCCTGAGAGATTCTCTGCCAGCCTAGCTGCCCTGCCATCTGTCCTCTCTTCAGACTTTAAGGAGCTTGACACATCAGGGAACCTCCAGGACCTTGCCTCCAATAAGGCCAGCATTGATTCCAATTCATTGGTATCCAGGCTGCATATCAGTACCTGCTTATAAGCTGTCAATGCTTGACATGATCTATCAAATAAAGTCTAAAGGCCTTGGCATAGTATCATTTTCAGCCTTATTTATAAGCAATACAAACAATATCCTAAAGTAGGATATCTCAAAGCTCAATGTGAATGTGAATCACTTATAGATCTTGCTCAAAATTTAGATTCTGATTTAATAGGGCTGGAGTGAGGATCTGAGATTCTGCATTTCTAACAAGGGCCGGGGGTGTTGATGCTGCTCTTCCATGGGTCACATCTTTGAGTTGTACCCTTGCACAACCCCAAACCACGTCAGTCCCTGTGTTTCTACTCTTACTTCCACCTGGAATGCCCTCTGGTCCCAATTATTTGCTAATTAATTAGTACCTCAAAGCCAAGATCAAATCCAACCTCCTCGCTAAGATTTTCTCTTATCTGCTGAAGTACATACGAACTGTTACTCCTTGAAATTCTTGTATGTTTGATTTGGGAAAGCAATTACCAAAAAGGCACATCTAGCAGAGTTTTCACATATATTTCCATTTTAGGACAAGTTTTATTATTTTCCTCTAAGTTGACCCAATCATACCTGAAAATGATCTGCACATTCATTATTAGTTCTGCACAATAATTAAAGTACTCTACGAAGCTCCCATTCATTCAAGATAAAATAATCAGAAAAAAATGTGAGCAACCTAAATTGTGCAGAATGGTAAGATAATAATTTATGTTCATAGTAATAACCCAGAGGCATACGGAGCCTAAAATAGTTTCTGAATCATCAAAGAAACTTTAAAATTATATTCAGCATATTTTAGTGTTAAGAGAATTTGATCATGTTCTAATTCTCTGAAAACTGGCATATGGATTGTGTGTGTGAGCACATGCATGTGTTCTAATTTGCTGAAAACATACAAGGAATATAATTGTCATTTTCAGTTATATGTAATATTTAGCACCCTTAGCTCCAAACCGTGCCTGCCATTCCCCTATCACACATACACACACACCCAACATGATTTCTCAGGGGAAAAAAAAGGAATACTAGGCTTCTATACTTCCCAAATTCCCAAAATAAACTTGAAGCCGTTGTTTGGGGTTTGTTTTTTTTTTTCCACCTAAAATTAAAGACCTTGTAATTATTTGAACTGAGCATAAACTCTGGTTATTCATTTTTATACAGTCCTATAATGACTGTATATTGCTGTTCATTCTAAAGGGGTGTGCAATGGATTAAACACCAAAATAATAATAACAAAAAAAATTAAATTAAATATGCAGAAGAGAAAAACAAGGTTTGATCTGAATGAAGGGAGGAAGAGCCGTTACCTGGACAGGTTTGTCGGGTGCTGCCTCATTCATCACTGGCCTGGAGCGTGGATGTCAGTGCGGTCAGTCCGACCTCCAGCTTCACTACCTCTTTCCTTCCTCCTCCCACAACCCGCCAGGTAA
>NW_007734005.1:21508-26611 GCF_000696425.1 Galeopterus variegatus | reverse complement strand
GTCAGTCCGACCTCCAGCTTCACTACCTCTTTCCTTCCTCCTCCCACAACCCGCCAGGTAAATGGGCAGGTTTCTCCCTGATCTTCCACTCTGGGACTTGCTTATACACGTATCCTCCTTTCTCCAGAGGGCATATGCCTTCCTGACTTCCCTGGGATTATATTGTAATCGTTTCTTCATTTACTAGGGATTGTATTGGAATTGTTTCTTCCTTTACTAGGGACAATTGACTAGGGACTATAACTCAGATTTATTTAAAATTTTCCTTAAAAAACATTACATCTGGTGATGCCCGGAGGGACGGTCTGGGGGCTGGTTGTTGGCAAGGTGCGGCAGGGAGACCGGCTAGGAAGACACCAGTGGCAGGGATGGAGGAAAATGCCTTCAGTTTCAAAAAGTTGCTGGATCAGTGTGAGAACCACGAGCTCCAGGCTTCTGAAGGAATTGCTACACCCCCAGTGTATGGTTATCTAGGTTTATATTGCTCCATAATGATATGAATAATGCAAGATATCTTTGGAAAAGAATACCTACTGCTATAAAATCTGCAAATTCTGAACTTGGGGGAATTTGTTCAGTAGGACAAAGAATCTGGCAGGGAGATTTCCCCGAGATTTCCACGACCATCCATGCTCACCAGTGGTCTGAGATGGTCCAGTCAGTCATGGAAGCTTTGAGATGCGACAAGGAGACGACCTTCGCCCTAGTCTCTCAAGTGGCTGCCTCAACAATCTCTGATGCTTTTGCAGCCTTTGTTGGACTTCCTGTAGAAGAGGCTTTGGAAAGTATATTGGAACACGATGGCAAGCCGACTCCACCACCAGGATGCTTCTGCCCAGAAAGCCAGTTGCAGGGGCCCTGGATGTTTCTTTTAACAGGTTTATTCTCTTTTCAGAACCTGCACCAGTTCCCCCAGTCTCCAATGAATAGCAGTTGGCCAGAGTGACCAATTATGTGGCTTTCCTTGAAAACTGATTTCTCATTCTAAGTTCAAGATCCACTGTCAGAATCCTGTATACTGACAAATATAGATGTGTAAAATTTTTATTTTCAATTTATTGGACGGATTAAGCACCTTAGCATTTCTTATTGAGTATGTGATAAAATACGTATATAATATAAAGCATATTATGTATATTTTGTCCTAAACATTATGCTGAGTAGTTGTTGAAACAATTCTCATTTTGTGTGAAATTGAATAATTTGGATGGTGCCCTTCGGTATTATGCAGTTAGTTTATATTCCCTAGTGACTCATAATGTGAGCTCTCCTGCTCCATGTGGAGCAGTGGCTGTGAGCCGTCCTTCCCTGCCCCAGCACACACCACACTCCCATCTGCTCAACTGGTGGATAGTTGTAGTGATTCACCAGGAATTGAATGAGGACTTAAAATTCAGGGCAGAACTTGAATTGCTGCGATTGTGATCCACCCTCTTTGCAGAATATTCTCTCTTTTCTCCCCATCTCCTGAGAATCACTAGTGTGGAATACAGAAATGCAGCTGAGGGACAAGTAGACCATTTCTTTAGTAAACCAGTTAGTTAGCTTTAGATGTTTTCTGATAATATGGGTGCATCCATTGCTGGTAATGGAGGGCTCGCCATGAAAATAAGACTTACTTAAGACGTTCATGAAAAGTATTAAATTGTAATGTCTCCTTTCAAAGAAGGGAAAAGTTAATGTGGGATGCTTTGTATGGGAAAAGAAGCCATTGACATAAGTGATACACTTTGTACAACTATTCTGTGGCTTATTGGTTGCTTCTGTTTGTCCCTTGATTCAAGTTCTGCCTTTTGAGAAATACTGAACAAGTCTTGCACTCTTTGTGTGACAGCCCTCTGAATATTTGAAGTTGTTTATTTTATCTTCAGGTTAAAACACTCTTTAGTTCATTTACTCTGCATTTGTTCAATAAATATTTAATTGAATTATTAAAAATAAATAAATAAATAAAATAAAAAACATTACATTCAGTACATTCTCTCCCTAATAAACTTTTGTACCCTCCCCCTGCTCTAAGGACATTTCCTTTTATCCAGGAATCTGACTCCTTCCAAGAACGTGGGACTGAGGTCTCATACTGAACCTGTGTCTTTATCCATCTTCCAGGTACCCAGCGTGTGGCCAGAAGAGCTTCATTATTGACTGAAAATCTCACTTCTATCAGTGGGGAGGGCTTCTCATTCTCTAGGAAACTTGACTTTCTCAGCACTGGCTCCATCTGCAATGCAATCTAGCCACACAATCAAGAAAGTTTTCCTCGAGTGGAGATGAGCCTGGGGTGGTCCTGCATATCCAGTGGGAAGGTTGTCATGGCCCCAAAGCAGCAGGAAGTGAGAACTAGCTTTCTAGCTGGCATTCCCTGCCAGGTCCTGTCTGTGGCCTCCAGAGTCTGAGTCAAGAGAAAAACAGGTGCCGGCTGAGCATGGGCTTCCCAGGGGCTCTCATGCTGCCCCTGGTTGCTTTTGGGGAAAGACTTTCCCAGGACATTTGATAGTCTGTATGCACATGGAGCTGTATTTTGCTGGGTTGGCCTGATAAAAATTAGAGAGGGAGGCTTGAGTCAAAATCCTTAGAGACAGAACAGGCAGGTATGGATGTAGCACTGAGGGCTGTCAGCAGGAGGGAAGGGAGGGCCATCCACCTTTATCTTCAAGGCCCCTTCATGGTTTCCTAGTCTTTAAAAGAAGAGATCCTCTTTCTAAAGAAGAAAACTCACCTCCAGGGCATAAGCTCAGGTCAACAGTAGAAAGCCTGGGACAAATTTGGAGTGGCCATGCTATAGAGTGGAAAACTAGAAGCCACTGCCAGCCTACAAGGAAGACCCCAAGTGAGTCCTCTGAGCATGTTGGACTGCTGGAGGGTGGATTTTCCACAGCCAGGGGCCATGGCCAGCAGAAGACCCAGGGTGTGTTGATCAGTAGAAGAAGGAGTGACTGCTGTATCTTGGTCCTTGCAGTGGATTGAATGCCGCCCCCACCCCCCACCCCAACCAAGGTAATTAAAATTTAATCCCCACTGTAACATTGAGGGCTGGAAATCCTACTATGGTAATTGAAAGGTGGGGACTTGAAGAGGTGATTAGATTCTGAGGACCATGCCTGTAGAGCTAGAGCTAATGTTGGAATCCTGCCGATGTAGCCAATTGTTGTTCTCTTTTACCTGCCTGTAGTCCTGCTGACTGGGCCAATTGTCGAGCTTGGGCTGGGTCTGGAGCTCACGGACCTCTCAAGCCCATTCACAGACTGGGTCACAAACCCTTCACACGCCAGGCTGAGTCCCCAGACCCCTCACATGCCAGGCTGGGTCATCAGACCCCTCATAAGCAGGTCTATGAGCTAGGTAACTGGCAAAAAGGTCTTTGGAAGCTGTTGTTTGGAGAGCATAGCTATGTGGGGTGGATGCCCGAGGCAGTCAACGCCAGCCAAGTGGCAGTGCTGCACATGCGCACTAACTCCACCCCCACACAACTTGCTTACAAAGAATGAGCTGCACCACCCCCAACCAGACCTAAGGCGAGGGGGCCTGATTAAATTATTCTATTTTCCCAACAATGCCCCAGGGAATAAATTAATAGTGGTAGTCATGGGCATGGTTCTGAGGGCTTTAAAAAAAAGAGCATGTGAGAGTCTCTCTTTCTCTGCTCCATCATTTTCTGCCATGTGAGACCCCTGCATTGCTGTAAAGTCACCACCAAAGATACGTTTCCTGAACTTTGGACTTCCCAGCCTCTGAAACTGTAAGCAATAAATTTGGTTTTATTACAAATTATTCAGTTCCAGGTATTTTGTTATAAGCAACATAAATGGACTAATACAGTCCTCAAAGCATGAGGGAAAGAACTTCTTTCACAAGGATCAGGAAACTGAGTGGCAGCTGGCCAGCCCCAGGCTGTCACTGAGTGAGGGTCACCCATTGTAGCCATCAGTCTACCAGCCTACTACTGGACTACTGGAGCAGTCAGTGCTAGAGGCTCCACTGGGCTCCTCTCCTCAGCTGGTCCACTGCCTGTGGACAACCCCCTGTTGTGGCCCTAGACACTTGGCAATGGCCTAACAGAGGCTTGACCTTTTGTAAGGACTGGAGGGACCTTTGTACCTGATGAGGGTGGGATTGGACAGGATGGACTGGAAATTTTCCTACACCAGGACGGCAATGGACATTCTGCCTCTATTACACAGGCTGTCCCCTGGATTCTCCTTACTTTGCAATCTGCTTTCAGCTCCTAAGAATCCCTTGGTTTCTGATTGCCCATAAGTTGTCCTCCACTTGGCTCAAAGCTTCAGGTTGGTATTGGCCTATTTCTTGTAATTCCACCCTCCTACTTACCCACAATTTGCCTTGGCCTCTGCTATTTGTCACTGCCTTGATCCAAAGCCTTGGACTTCCTCTTATCCATCACAAAGACCCGATTCTTCCAATCATGCTTTATTTTCTTCGGGTTTACTTTCTTACCCTTTATCCACAATCAACAGCCATTTACATCATCGTGTGAAAATATTAAACAATCATGAAAAGAGTGGTTTCTGTATAGTGAGGCATTGGTAAAGATGAAGAAAGAGTCACATCAGGATTTCATATATGACCGAGTTCTGAGCACCATGTCAACTACCTACCTGATTAGATTAGGTGATAATGATGATAAATATCCCACAATTGTGTGCTTCGTTTTTTTCCCCATACAATTGAAGCACAACCAATTAGAATTGAAAGGGATTCTGGAGATTACAAAATACAACTTTCTCATCCTACAGAGAGGTAAACTGTGCACCAGAAAGGCTAATCAGTAAAGGTGCTGAGGTCAAAACCTGGGTTTTCAATTTTCAAGTCTAATGCTCTTTTCACTACATTAAAAATTCATTCAACACACATAAATAAAGAGAATTGGAGTTAAAAAAAGAAAAAAGCCAAGTTCTCAATGGATGAAGCTCGAGAGTTTGCTCCACTCACTCATCTATTCCATTCCTCCTTATTGAATGTCCACTGTGTTCAGGTTCTGGACTGGGCAAAGAAGCTCAAGTTGTGAGCAAGCAGATGCCAACCATATCTATGAACCCTGGACAGTAAACAAATATACATGGAAACAAATTGTGCCCTATATCA
>NW_007734005.1:16204-20961 GCF_000696425.1 Galeopterus variegatus | reverse complement strand
CCACACTTGCTGTTGGGCTTTAGACCACAAACCTGCAGGATGATCACCTCCTGAATCAAATTACCAGGAAAGACTCTTATTTTTCCTTTCACCCAGGGACAAGGTTGAGACAGGCAGGTTTCCTTGTTTCTTTCTGTGTGTGAGGTTAATTTCTCATGTGTCCTTACACTGGTGAGCCAGCTTTGTCTGGGAAGTCTTATGCTAAATTCTTCACAATAATGTACAATAATGGAATGTACGATAATAATTGGAATGTACAATAATGGGGCATTTCACAGTCAATGTTCTCAATGGATGAAGCTCGAGAGTTTGCTCCACTCACTCATCTATTCCATTCCTCCTTATTGAATGTCCACTGTGTTCAGGTTCTGGACTGGGCAAAGAAGCTCAAGTTGTGAGCAAGCAGATGCCAACCATATCTATGAACCCTGGACAGTAAACAAATATACATGGAAACAAATTGTGCCCTATATCACTGACTTTAAGACGCGACTATTTTTTTAAACGTCTCAGTATACCAACATTGAGACACACTGTACCATTAACGTGTTCTAAGATCGAGTCAGTCTGGAAGGGAGTCAAGTTCTTTTCAAGAGGATCTGCATCTGCTTTTTCCACCCACTACTCCCACCATGGGACTCCCTTTAAACTACCCTCTCTGCTTGAGGTTTCTTGGGCCACACTTGCTGTTGGGCTTTAGACCACAAACCTGCAGGATGATCACCTCCTGAATCAAATTACCAGGAAAGACTCTTATTTTTCCTTTCACCCAGGGACAAGGTTGAGACAGGCAGGTTTCCTTGTTTCTTTCTGTGTGTGAGGTTAATTTCTCATGTGTCCTTACACTGGTGAGCCAGCTTTGTCTGGGAAGTCTTATGCTAAATTCTTCACAATAATGTACAATAATGGAATGTACGATAATAATTGGAATGTACAATAATGGGGCATTTCACAGTCAATGGCATCTTAGGTTCTATGAAATTCAATGATTATAAACTGTGATAAGAATTGTGAAAGAACATGGGGCCAGCCCGGTGGCGCACTGCTACAGTGCGTCGCTTGGGAGTGCGGCGGCGCTCCCGCCGAGGGTTTGGATCCCACATACAGACCGGCAGCTCACTGGCTGAGCGAGGTACGGGCGCGACACCGAGGGTTGCGGTCCCGTTGCCGGTCCCGGTCCGGTACGGGTGCAACACTGAGGGTTGCGATCCGTTGCCGGACACAAAAAAAGACAAAAAAAAAAAAGAATTGTGAAAGAACAGTGCAGAATGGCACGAGGAAGCATAGCAGGGTGATCTAATTTAGACTGAAGGCCTCTATGCCTCTATAAATAAGTGACATGTAAACTCAGTCCTGGGGACAGGGACAATTGACCCAGAAGCTGAGCATTTCAGACAGAGAGAACAGCCTGTGCAAAGTCCAGTTAGGTAAAGAAGCCAGCATTGCTTTTAAATTCCTTTAGTGTGGTGATCTCCAAAGTGTTAATATCCATAGGAAAAGGATGTCTGTTCAATGCATCACTTTTCTTGAAAACTGAAATAGAAATATGAAGGATTCCTATTTATAAACTACTTTTAAAAAATCACATATTTAAAAGTAAATAGGGTTTTGCCCTCAGATTATAATTATCACCCACGACGTTCTCAATCTGAAGTTGACTTTGATCCTTTTTGCTACGTTAAATGCACAGTGAATTATCACGTGGATCTGTAACAAGATAAGTTGCCACCATTATATATATCCTTTCCACGGGGAGGTATCAAAACCATTCCCTCTCACTGCTTTTTTAGAACAGCCTCATTTCCAGGGGCTGAGCATACAGACAAGGGGAACAGCCTGTGGCAATGGACAGAAAAGTGTGATTTGTAACAGGTTCATAACAGGAGGCTTCCAGCCGGGGGATGGAGGACCCCATTCCCCTCAGCCAGTCCTCTTCAAGTCAGTGCAAAAGCCAAGGCCCATCCTGGCATTTCTCCAAAGGTACTTCCTGGGACTTCAAAAGAGTGAGGGTTTAAAAAAGCACGATTCATGTCTGTGATATTGAGAAATATATATTTGGTCTTCATTTCAGTTTTCTGACATACAGCTCATAAAACCCTTGGAATCTCCAGAGTGATGAGTGTGTTTTCTATGCTAATGAGATGACTGCTGGCCGAGGGCCCCTAGACAGCTTTGGGATGGGGGGTTGTCACCAAAAAGACCAAGGCAGGGTTAGAGGATTCCTCTGGGGAGGCGGAAGGGGAAAGGGGCTAAGGGTCGAGCTGATCACCAATGACCGATGATGTAATCAGTTATGTCTACCTAATGAAGCCTCCATAAAAACCCAAAAGGACTGGGTTTGGGGAGTTTCTGGATAGCTGAACATGTGGAGGTGCCTGCAGGGTGGTGCATACAGAGAGGGCATGCAATCGCCGCACCCCTTCTCACGTACCTCGCCCTATGCATCTCTCTCATCCTTCTCTGTATCCTTTGTGATATCCTTCATAATAAACCAGTGAACATAAGTAAAGTATTTCCCTGAGCTCTGTGAGCCACTCTAGCAAGTGAATTGAACCTGAGGGGAGTCATGGAAACCCCCAACTTATAGCCAGTTGGTCAGAAGCACAGGCCACAACCTAGGGCTTGTGATTGGCATCTGAAATGGGTGTCAGTCTTGTGGGACTGAGCCCTCAACGTTTGGGGTCTGATGCTGTCTCCAGGTAGTTAGTGTCAGAATTGAATTGAATTAGAAGACAACTGGGCCATCTTAAAACTCAGAGATTTGAAATCCCAGTTTATTAAACAGTAAGTGCACTTTTACTTGTATCTGAGTTCTCCTTTAAGAGTTTCTTGCTAAAAGTAAATGATAGCTGTCAACTTTAATATATTGTAGATGCGCCCAGCTATAGCATAGTTCATCCAGATGAAATATTCCATTCTTTTCAACCAAGCTCACCGATTCCTGAGTGACAAAAATACATAAATTCCTGGGATCGTGTTCAGTCTTTGCTCCATTCTACACCTGGAGTATGAGACGGTCAGACCAAAATGTCAGTGTAGGCTAGGCTGGAATGTGGAGTTCATGGAGTTTCCTTTGCAGGCCTCTGCCTGGGACCAGGGGCACATTTGATCCAGGGTGTTGAGAGAGCTCCAGAGGGAGCTTCTTTGTCACTCCTCTGACAGTCCCAAGTGGAAACAGGAAAGGTGGTCACCAGCAATGACAACTTGGCCAGCTGCCCTCCTCAAAGCCAAATCTTGTGTTGGATGTAAAAGGTGGGGGACTTCTCACCAGATGGCCCTTAATTTTATTTCATCTGGACCTCAGGTCAATAATTATGCTCCAGAAAGAATGGATCTTCCTGCCCTCTATTCCCCACTTTGTGCTACTATGATTATTTCATTCAAAGAAGAGTTTTGGCTTTGACAAACAGCAGTGGATGGCTGATTAACAGATCCACTTATTAATCCATTTATTCAAACAGTAATTAACAGGCACCTACTAGCTGCTCTATGCTATTCTCTCTATGAGACACACCCTGTTCATTGAAGCTATTCGCTGGGTTGTGTATCTTCAGCTTTATGTTTTCCTTCTCCTCTTCCTCCTTCTTTTCACTTTAAGGTTTATACTTTCTATGGTTTGAAAGTGTTTCCTCCAAAATTCAGGTGCCGCTAATGTGATATTATTACGAGGTAGGGCCTTTAAGAGGTGATTAGGCCATGAGGGCATTACCCTTGTAGTGGACTGAATTATGTCCCCTCAAAACTCCCTGAAGCTTGAATTGTGTCCCCCAAGTTTTATGTGTTAGAAACTTAGCCCCCACTGTGACTGCCAAGAGGGTGGGAAATCCTATTATGGTAATTGAAAGGTGGAGCCTTGAAGAGGTGATTGGATTATAGGACCATGCAGTAGTGAATGGGTTAAAAATGGTGGTCGGGGCATGGTTCTGAGGGCTTTAAAAAGAGAGAGAATGAGAAGGTTACTCTCTCACTCTGCTTCCACCATTTTACAATGTGAGACCCCTGGGTCACTGTCGCCACCACCAGATGGACTTTGGACTTCCCAGCCTCAGAAACTGTAAGCAATGTTTTATTTTCTTTATAAAACACACAGTTTCAGGTATTTTGTTATAAACAATGGAAACAGACTAATACAACCCTTGTGAATGGAATTAAGACCCTTGTCAAAGAGGCTGCAGAGAGCTCTGTACTCCCTTGCCCTTCTGCCTTCCACCATGTGAGCACAGAACGCTCCTCCCCTCTGGAGTTTGCAGCATCAAGGCGCTGCCTTGGAAATGGGGAGCAGCCCTCACCAGACAACCAAACCTGCTGCTGCTTTGATCTTGCACTTTCCAGCCTCTGAGACTGTGACCAATACATTTCTATTCTTTATAAACTACCATTCTGCAGTATTTGGTTATAGCAGTAGAAACTAAGACACAAATATTTGTGATGGTGGATTTTGGGTGTCAACTCACCTGGATTAAGAGATATTCAGATATCTGGTAAAGCCTGAATTATTCTCAATGCTTCAACAGGCACTGAGCCTGTCCTACTGAAAAGGATGCTCAGGTGGTTTTGCTTTTGATTAAATAATTGCACGTCCCAGGGTGTGTCTGTATTTCCAGAGGAGATTGCCTTAGGAGTAGATGAACTGAGTGGGTAACATTCTCCCTCAGTGTGAGTGGTGCCGTCCACTCAGCTGGGGACCCTGATGGAACGAAGAGGTGGAGGAAGGGCGAATTCCTTCCATCTCACTTCCAGAGCCATGGCACCCTTCT
>NW_007734005.1:11199-15789 GCF_000696425.1 Galeopterus variegatus | reverse complement strand
CTTCTCCTGCCCTTGAACATCAGAATTCCAGGTTCTCTGGCCTTTGGACTCAAGGACTTACACCAGTGGCCCATGGGCTCTCGGGCCTTTAGCCTCGGACTGAGAATTATACCAGCAGCTTCCTTGATTCTGAGGCCTTTGGACTTGAAATGGACCAAGCTGCAGGCTTTCCTGGTTTTCCAATTTGCAGATGGCATATCATGGGACTTCTCAGCCTCCATATCGACTAAGCCAATTCCCCTAATAAATTCCTTCTCATGTATCTCTATGTATATCCTACCAGTTCTCCAGTCTCTATAGGACTTACCGAAACAGTACTATTGCCTAATTATTAGATCAAATAATTTTATTTGATTTGAAAATAAGAGAGGAGGCCTCAGTAATTAAATCCTGACTTCAATTGTTAACTTCAGGCTTTGTGGAAAAAAGTGCTGTATTATCTTTAAGATCAAAACTAAGGCTAGTACCCAGCTTTTGCAGTTCTGAGCACTTTCAGAGACAAGACAGTGAACTGGCTGACACCAATAAGTTTCCCCCAAATTTGATTAAACTTAAATCTGTCCCTTTCTTTGGGAAAATCCATAGGCTTATATGGAGAAATAAACCTTTTATTTCAAAACTAAACTTTGAAGTTTGAATATAAAAAGCTGAAGAGCTGTGCCCCAGTACACAAGGGCTGCTCCAACCTAGAGCGCTGATCAGAATTTCAAAGGGAAATGAAAATAGGTGACAACCTACTCCTGCATTCACAGGCAGTGGGAACCCAGCACTGGGACAACCCAGAACCTAACAGCTAATATGACAGCCAGATAACTAATTGGCATGAACGTGAAGAAGTTTGAGGCACAGGACCCTTGGAGGGGAAAATCATCTGATCTTGCCTGCCTGGGATCCTGAGTTAAAGAAGTGATTATTTCCTTCCTCCCCTGCCCCTCCTCTAGCTGCCTGGAAGTGGCCACACAGAGGCTAGTGGCACAGAGGCTAGGAATGGGGCTTAGAGCGTGGAGCCACCAGAGACGTAGAGCTGTGGTTCTCAAACTTCACTGCCTTACTGCACATTAAACTCCCCTGGGAATTCACAAAAGTCCTGATGTCCAGGCCATGCTGGGAAGGGAGGTGGGAACAACCCAATAAGCCAAGGTCTGGGGTGGGTGAGTGAGAACTAGGTACAGACAACCCTGACTTACAATGGTCTTACTAATGGCTTTTTTGACTCTATGACAGTGCAAATTGATATGCATTCAATAGAAACTGTACAACCCTTCTGTTTTTCACTTTCAGTACAGTCTTTAACATGCTGTGGGTCCCCAGACCGTACTGCAAGTAACAAGGCATAGAGTTTCTCTCCCCATCAGGCTGCCCTGGCAAAATCAAAGAAACTGTGGGGAAAGAAGTGGGCCTGGGGCAGAAATTGCTGGTAGTTAGGCAGTGTGTGGGGAGAGGGGCTTGTGTGGGAAGTTGTCAGGAGGAGCTCCTCAAATCCACACAGCCTGGAAGAAAGGACAAGAAAACCTGTGTGTTACTCAGGAGGACAGAATCGCTTGCCATCGGAGGCAGGACATCTTCCACTTCCACAGTGGCCTTTCTCTTTCTCCCCCCGCACCGATCCCCTGCACACGGGAAGAATCAATTTGCCCCGTATCTCCACCCAGAGTGCCCACATTTCTCTACCTCCCTGTCATTACACTGCTGGATGAGGAAAGGACTGGCTGAGGCCACCTCCATGGCACAGGAGCATGTTCAAGTTTCTTCCATCTTGAAAGCAGACAAGCAAACAACTCTCCTACATGGACTTTGGCTTCTCTTCTAGCACAGGCTCTCTCCTTTCTCGCACACAGCTTCTTAAGAAGAACCCATTGTGAGCACACACCGTTCACTCTGAACTTCTATCCTGTCAGTATTTAAAATGTTGGTATTTTGTTCGTGATAGACTTTTTACGTTAGTTTTGATTTTTAAAAACACTGCCTCAAAATGTCATTAATTTTGATGACTTCAGGTTTTTTTGGCACTCCCTTTAATTTTGCTCCCAAGGCAGTCTCCTCACTTGCCTTACTCTGGCCCAGGCCCTTTATTTTCACTCCTCAACCCATTACAATCTGGTTTCAGCTCCAAAACTGCAATGGAAACTAGCCTTGAAAGGCTCACAAAAAAATCCTGTGCCACTTGTTTTAAAGGATTTTTAAGGTTCTGTGTTTTTCGACATTCCTTTAAGAGCTTTAAACACATCAAATAACAAAAACACACACAAATACGATTACAAAAAAAGTTGTTATAGTTATACCTACACCTATTCCTAAAAGGTCAACATCTTGTTGTCTTCCTCATTTCTTTATTATTTTAATACTACTCCTATACTTCCTAAGATTACAGCAGTATTTAATTAAAAACTTTCCCAAGGTTATAGTATTCTTATCCAGACCAAAAAGAAATGTCACTCAGAAAGCCAAGGCTATAGGACCTGGTTGACCCATTGATTCTTTGTGAAGGCATGAGCCTGGGTTATTTCTCCTGAGACTATCCAAACCCAAACCATGGACATCAGGCTGAAACTTCTTTTTAAGATAACTCATCTTTTTTTTTTTTTTTCCTTTTTGTCTTTTTTCGTGTCCGGCAATGGATCGCAACCCTCAGTGTCGCGCCCGTACCGGACCGGGACCGGCAACGGGATCGCAACCCTTGGTGTTGCGCCCACACCTCACTCAGCCAGTGAGCGGGAACCGGTCTGTATGTGGGATCCGAACCCTCGGTGGGAGCGCCGCCGCACTCCCAAGCGGCGCACTGTAGCAGTGCGCCACCGGGCCGGCCCATAACTCATCTTTTTTACATTAACTAAAAAATAAAATAAAATAATTTTTTAAAATCCATGCTTTTCTCTTGGGTTTTCCCCATCAAATGTCGAGGTCTTCCTTAGCCAGCATGACATAGCCCATCGTCCCACACTGTGATAACCAGGCCTGGTCTATGGGAATCGATGTCAGAGGTAGTGTCTGAGGGCCTGATAATCGGCCTCAACCCACCCAGCCCTCTTACCAGGTTCTTGACTCCACCACAGGAAAGAATTCAAGGGCAGAGTCACAGTAGGAAGTGAGAACAAGTTTAACAAAACAGACAAGAAATACAGGCTCTACAGAGACAGTGCCGCACAGCTCCAGAGGCTGAGCAGGGCCCACTCCAAGTTTAACACAAAAGTAAGAAATACATATTCAAAGTTCAGTTCGGAGTGCAGGCTGGCTCAAGAGAATGAGCAGCCCCTTGCAGGAAGTAAGTTTGATACAAAAAGAAAGAAATACACACTCCACAGGCAGAGTGCACACAGGCTGGCTCCGGGAGAGTGAGCACCAGCCCCATCTTCTGGGATTCAGCTTTTGTAGTTTTGCCATATAATGAATATTCAATTAAGGGGGGGGGGTTCCCAGTTATATAACACAGTCTTGCACATGCTCACTTGGTCCCCTTTGGGAGCACGTTTATGGGTCAAATCCTATCCACATGCACTAGACATATTCAAGAGTATTCTGTGCTCTATAGCACCTCTAGTGGAAGGTCATTCAGAGGATGAAGTCCACTCTGCTGAGCATGCCCAGCCACTGGATATGCATAAGCCAGCTCCTTGTGGTCTCATTTTCCCATGCTGGTGCTGAAAATAGGTCTAACTGGAAATGGTAACTTTCCTCTAGGGGAGAGCTAAAAGGAGGAGACTGAAACCTTGGGGAATGGCTTGTAACCCAGAGGTGTGTCCTGTAAGCAGAGCCCAGGAAACTGAGTACCTCCTATATCAGAACTATTTAAACCATTTGGCTGCCTTATTTGTGTCTCGTTGTAAGTCAGTGGTACCTTGAAGAGGTTTCACCTCCCAGGAGAGGCAGAATGGAGGGGACACAATGAGCACCCCTTCTTAAGACATTTGGCAAATTCATCATCTTGGAGCACCGTTTGAACTTTTTCTCTAAGTCTCTCCTGTTCTTGGTAGACTTTCTGTACATTTTCTTAGGGTGACTAACTCCCTGTTCCCTGTATTTGTCCTCTACTTATGGAGATAGACATTAGTTTTATGTCTAGATTTTAAAATCAAACACAGAGTTAATAGGAGAAATAACATACTAATTTATATTAACCTCCTCATTAAAATTAATAAAAAAATTTCCCTTTATAGCCAAACTTCTATATTCATCCTAATTACCTTTAGTATACTGTATATTAATTTTTCTCTGAATATCATTATGAAATTATGGGCTTTCATAAACTCATCATATTTTACTTAACTGTGATTATTATACCCTTTTTGATTCTCAAATTGTAAGTTGAGCAGGGGGAGACCTCTAAGCTGGCTCGTTTGTCCTTTTAGCACTGTCCCTGGTAACTTTGAAAGCATCTCTGCTTTCTAGTAATAAGAGGGTACTCCAGGCCCATTCTACTGTGTGTGTGTGAGAGAGACCCAGGAGTACTACTTTTTTCTAGTGCAGGTGAGTGACGGAGACCTAAATTTGGGTATTTAGGAGTTCATGAGAGTATCTGCAGTGAACAAAATATTACTGCTGTTGAGAAACTTAGCTGGAAAAAAAATGTTGTTTTTAACAGTGACATCACAT
>NW_007734005.1:8849-10607 GCF_000696425.1 Galeopterus variegatus | reverse complement strand
ACCTAAATTTGGGTATTTAGGAGTTCATGAGAGTATCTGCAGTGAACAAAATATTACTGCTGTTGAGAAACTTAGCTGGAAAAAAAATGTTGTTTTTAACAGTGACATCACATTGGTTTTTTCCTAATGTTATTAACATAATTAAGTAGTGCTTCCTGATTCTTCTTACAGCATGAGGGTTTATCGACCTCTAAGGCATTCTAATATATTGATGCAACAAATGACCTCAGCTTGACCCTTGTCTATTTTCGTAGTTCTAACACTGATGTTAATGTGCTTTTGTGTTTGACATCACAACACCCTGACATTCACAGACTCTCAGTATTTGGTCTGTGTTCCACCATCTCTACCAAGGCCCTTATCACACCAATTTCTAAGTTCAACTCTCATCCCAGACGACTTCTTGGCCCCTGGGAAATATATGCAAATGTTTCTTGCCCCTGAGGAGTAATTATTCTGGATGGTGGCATGTTGATCTACTCTTCCAAGAAGGGCTTGTCTTCACTCACAGAGAAGAGTCTTTTCTCTGCTTGGGATTCAGTTTTGGAGGACCCCATATTTCCCTTTGTCCGTATTTCTTATATCATTCTGTCATTGACTTACAACACATTTGAATATAAGAATACAAAGAAAGAAAGATGCAACCTTTGGATACTCTCTTCAATGAGAACATTAAAAGCACAGAAGCACCTTTTTTCCCTGTCTCAGCTTGGTCAGTACATCTCCTTCTAGAGATCCTGGTTTTTCAGCAATTTTATTTTATTTTTTGGCAGCTGGCTGGTACACAATCTATATTTTTTAAGAGTATCGTCATTGACTGATAACTCCAGACTTGAGCTGAAGCCTTTGTTGAAGGGATCTGGAACTCCACAAGTTTTTCACTGCTACAGCTAGTTTAGCTTCCAGCCACAAGTTGGGAGGATAGGGGCTGTCACCACCTTCGGGGGTTGTTCTAAAGATACCCTTATCACCTGGCTCTGGACAAAAAATGGGAGAACACTTGTTTAGAGAGATAACAGCTAGAAAACAGAGAGCACAGTGAGACGCATGTGTGATCTCCTATTCAGAGTAACTTCAGCAGGATGGATTTTGGTTTTGACAGCAGCCCAGTTTTCATTTATCCCCTTAGGCTGGGACAGAGTGCACGAGAAATGTCAATTTGTTGGAGGCTGCACATTAACCTAGNTACATTTTTTTAATAATAAAAAGTTTTAAAAATTGTAATCCTAATGCATATTTGTATTTTAAAAATGGTAACTGAGAAATGCTTGTGAATGTAAAATCTGTCATTTACATGCCAGGCTCTATGCTATGCATTATTACTGTATAATGTCTATTACTGGACATTAAATAACTCTTCGATCCTCACAACAACATGCTGACACAGTTACTATTGTTATTCTCGTTTTAAAGATGGATAAACTGAGGCTTAGAGAGGTTAAGTAAATTATCCATGACTAGAAACTAGTAAATCATAAGTTGTAATTCAAATCCAGGTACTCTGACTCCAAAACACATTGTCCTAAATATATATGTGTATGTATGACAAAAATTGGATCATACTGTACATACAATTTGGAATCCTCCTTTTTGTCACTTATTTTATTAAGAGCATTTGTCCCATGTTATGTTTTAGAAAAGATTTTTTTTGAATGGCCAAATACAGTCTTGTCTTGAAAATGTATTGTAATTTTGCTGGTCCCCTATTAATGAATATGTGTATTCTTTCCAATTTTTCAGTATTACAAATATTCAATA
>NW_007734005.1:0-7355 GCF_000696425.1 Galeopterus variegatus | reverse complement strand
GCTATCCCACTGCTGGGAATATACCCAGAGGAATGGAAATCATTAAGTTGAAGGTATACCTATACTCCAATGTTCATTGCAACACTATTTACAATAGCCAAGAGTTGGAACCAGCCCAAATGTCCATCATCAGATGAGTGGATACAGAAAATGTGGTATATCTACACAATGGAATACTACTCTGCTATAAAAAAGAATGAAATATGGCCATATGCAACAACATGGATGGACTTAGAGAAAACTATGTTAAGTGAAACAAATCAGGCACAGAAAGAGAAATACCACATGTTCTCACTTCTCTGTGGGAGCTAAAAATAAATAAATAAATACACAAATAAACTGGGACGGGGGGGAAGACACAACAATCACAATTCCTTGAAGTTGTTACAACAAGCAAACAGATATGAAGTTGTTGGGAGGGGGGAGAGGGAAGGGAGAGAGAAGATTCAGTAATAGGCCGCAAAAATCAACCACATTGTATATTGATAAAGTAAAATAACATTTAAAAAAAATAAAAACTATTTTGCCATTTCAGTGGGTGAATAAAATATATCTTGTAATTGTTTTAATTAGCATTTGATTATTTGTGACTGTGAATATTTTTGCATATTTATTGGATTTTGTATTTATTTTTAATTGACATGTAATAATTATACAAATTTATGGAGTAGAGAGTTATATTTCAACACGTGCATACAATGCGTGATGATCAAATCAGGGTAATTAGCATATTCATCATTGCAAAAATGTATCATTTCTTTGTGATAAGAATATTTGATCCCTTCTCTTCTAGCCATTTGAATGTATACAATAAATTATTGTTAACTGTAGACACCTAGCACTCCTGTAGACCACTAGAATGTATTTTTCCTATCTAGCTGTAATTTTGTATGTTAATCAACCTTTCCCTGTCTTCCTTCCTCCTACTCTTCTCAGACTCTAATAACCACAGTTCTATTCTCTCCCTCTAGAAGCTCAACTTTTTGTCAGCTCCTACATATTGTTGGAGTGAGCAGGACCTAAAACTGCATGGGCTGTAGGCAAATTTTAAAAGGACTGTTTTTTTCTTGGCATGCATTTCTCTGAGTTCCTCTTTTCCCATGGTTATTTGATAACTTGGACCTTGGCTATGGGGCAAGATGACATTAGTTACATGAAAGTAAAGTAGTTTTCCAGCCAGCTTGAAGCTGAAGACTTGCATCTACTACCCAGACCCTGACGTAAAGAACAGAAATGGGATCAGAAACCAGTCTTGGTGAGACCTTGCATGAAGCCCTCACTGCTCACGTGCCCCTCCCTCCTGCTTTTCATTTTCCCATGTTCCATGCCCTCAGCCCCCTCTTACAAAACCCCTCAGTAAACCTGAGTCTTTGAGATGGTGTTAGCCTGACCACTCTCCTTCAGGTTTACCCAAGAGATGAGTTAGTCTAACATCTCTCCTCAGCTCACCGGTATTTCTGAATAAAAGCTGCCTTCCATTTTATCCAACATTCGACTTTTGAGTGGTTTGCTTTTGCCTGGGGCCAGGTGGCTGCATCTGTGAGTTTGAGATAAATTTGGGGGAGCCTCAGCCAGAAGCTGAGGGTCCCCTGTACCAACATGAGTGAGAGCATGCAGTATTTATCTTTCTGTGCCTGACTTATTTCACTTAACGTAATGTCTTCCAGGCTTCTCTGTGTGGCCACAAATGACAAGATTGCCTTCTTTTTATGGCTGAGTAGTATTCCATTGTGTATACATACCACATTTTCTTTATCCACTTATCTATTGATGGACACATAGGTAGATTCGATATCTTGGCCATTGTGAATAGTGCTACAATAAACATGGGAGTGCAGATACTCTTTCATATATTAATTTCCTTTCCTTTGGATAAATACCCAGTAGTGTGATTGCTGGATCATATTGTAGTTCTATTTTTAAGTTTTTGGGGAATCTCCATACTGTTTTCCATAATGTCTGTACTAATTTACATTCCCACCAACAGTGCGTAGGAGCTCCCTTTTCTCCACATCTTTGCCAGCGTTTTTTGCTTTTTTGATAATAGCCATTCTAACTGGATAAGTTGATATCTCAATGTGGTTTTGATTTGCATTTCCCTGATGATTAGTGATGGCCATTTAAATATCTGTTGGCCATTTTTATGTCTTCTTTTGATAAATATCTTGAATTTTGTATTTCTTTAAAATTTCTTTATGGATCCTTTGCCCATATTTATTTTTTGGATTATCAGAATTTTATTTATTGATTTGTAAGAGCTCTGCATATGCTCTTTTAATATTACCCTTCTGTCCCATTGCTACAACTACTTTTTCCAATTTGTAATTTGATCATTGTGAATGATTTTTCTCAGTGTAGGTAAGTTTAAATTATGTAACAATAAAATATCTAGCTTTTCCTTTGCAAATATGTACAATTGCTTTTTTGCTTAGAATGTCTTTCCCTCTCCAGAGATCTGTTACATTCACTTCTTTTTGTCTATGTGTGATTCTGTAATCCATCTGTTTTTACTGTTGTTTTTGTTTTGGACTGCAGCATGGTAAGGCCATAATTTGAGTTAATCAATTTTCCCAACACTTGATGAATAACTTCTCTTTCCCATTTACTGTGCTTACTTTATTAAGCGGGGATATGTACTGCAGTCTATTTCAGGGCTGGTTGCTCTGTTCTATCCATCTGCCTGCCAGTTCTTGAGCTAGTACCATACTGCTTTGTTTACTGCAGCTTACAATATATTTTAATACCTTGTAGGACATGCCTGGTGACTTGAAATGCTCAGATTCTCCTTTTTCAATATGTTCTTAACTTTTTTACTTGTTATTCATTAATATAAAGTTTAGAGTCACTATGTCACAAAGATAACGTTGGTTTATCTTTTGGTTGGTATAGAAGTTTTGTTCATCATATGTCATTGCAATATTTAACATTTCATTGTAAAATCATTATACTTTCCTGTTGTTGAGCTATTTTTGTCAATTTTAAATCAGTGTTATACTGATTTCATAAAGTGAATTTTTATATTTTCAGCTTTTGTTTTTATATCTAGAAAAATTATATAACATGGTATTATCTGTCTTTCTGAAATTCTGAATGTTATCACTGGTGAAATTTTCAGACAATGAGGCATCTTTAGAGGTAATTATTATATATAGGATTTCTAAGTTCATGACCAACGTCAAGTAAAATTTGCCATAAAAATATCTATTTAATTCAGTTTCTCAAAGTTAAAAGCATTTTTTAAATAATATCTTTATACTTGTTAAAATTCTCCTGTGTTTACTTTTATATTTCTTTTTCTCCTTTTAAATTGTTTTCTCTTTACATTTATATATTCTCTGGAGTTGTGTTTTAAAAAGTTTTTTTTTTTTTTTTTTTTTTTTTCTTTTTTCGTGTCCGGCAACGGACCGCAACCCTCAGTGTCGCGCCCGTACCAGACTGGGACCGGCAATGGGATCGCAACCCTTGGTGCTGCGCCCGCCCCTCGCTCAGCCAGTGAGCGGGAACTGGTCTGTATGTGGGATCCGAACCCTCGGCGGGAGGGCCGCCGCGCTCCCAAATGGTGCACTGTAGCAGTGCGCCACCGGGCCGGCCCTAAAAAAGTTTTTGACTTTATGTATCAACTTTACTATTCCTATATTTAATAATTTACTCACTTTTCTATGTTTATCTTTAGAAAATCTTTTCTTCTATTTTCTCTGGTTTTGTTTTAAATACATTTTAATTGTATATAGTATATCTATTTTGTTTACTTTTTTGTCAAAGACCAGTAGTTCTATAAAGACTCACATAAAGCAATTGTATTTCTGCCCATTTCTTCTTGTACATCTTTGCTTTTTATATTTGATGCATAAAATATCTACACTGAACACTACATATTTTTGTGTGCACTTTGACCCAAGCAAGTCTTGAATGAATTTAATATTAATATCTTCACTTTTTATTCATATTTGTCTGGTAAATCTTTATTCATTCTTTTATTTTAAATCTATATGTGTCTTTTTGTTTTGCATATGTTTCTTGTGAGCAGGTCATAGTTGGATTTTCTTACTCCAATCCTCAAGTCTTAATATTTTAGTATAAGAGGCCAAGTCATTTAAATTTATTGTTATATCTGTCCATCCTCTCATCCTGGGTAATTATTCCAGGTATCTGAGGTTCTGCTCAGGCATGGCTCAGGGAAACTGAGTCTGAACACTGATGTGGGAATCAGCTGCAGAAATGAAAACAAAGAAAAACTCACACTTGATCATGGACAAAGAAAGGACCATTCTAAATATCAAATTTGTGAACTCAATTAGAAATCTACAACAGGATCCAAATCAAAGAATCTGAAAAGATCAGATACGACTGAGAATGGGTTCAGAAAACAGAGCCAGGACAGCTTCTCTGAGAAAATGGCACACAGGGAAATGCAAGCATTTTTAATCTTTTACCATAAGTGATAATGAAAAAAACAATGATGGCAACAATCTACAACTCACTTATCCACTCACAATTGGGCCAAGGCATTGGACTAAGTTCTTTAGATAATTAATCTCCACAACTACCCTACAAAGTGCCTATTATTCCAGCTTTACAGACAGAAAAACTAAGGTTTCAAGTAGGTAAGCACATTTTCTAGACCAAAGCTCATAAATGCTAAGATCACTTTCAAAATCATATCTCTCTGAGTTAAAAGTCTATGATATTGTCCATTGTGTTTTACTCTTTTCTTCCCAGTTTTAACCTTTTTCTTGGTTTTTATTTTCCTTTGTTTTACAAGCATATATTCTCCTTTGAGTTCCTTGAATTTTTTCAAGATCACACTTGAATGCATAAATTCTCTAGTTATCAAATTCATGAATAGTAAACTTTTGACTCCCTCTTCTATAAGATGAGGAATTTAGTACCCTTCTTTCTTACATACCCTTCTTTTCCCCCCATTCTTTGCCAATATCGTTTAGAAATATGGATCTATAATTAGTTTTATTTTTAGTTGTTGTAATTCAAGAAAGAAAAAAAACCTATCTGTACTGATACTTTATTTACAACATTTGTTTTTTTCCTTAATTTGGTATGTTTAACTGAGATCATCATGATTCTTTTGAATCCATTTATGCTAACCTTGAGTTTTTGTTTTTAACATGTGTCGTTGGAATGTATCTTTAAGAAAGTTTTTGAAGAAAAGTGCATGGGTGGTATCTTTTTTGAGCCGTCAATTTGAGTATCAATGACTTTTTTTTGTTTATTTTCTGTGACTTTTTGTTTGTTTTCTTTGTAAATTAACAACATTTCAGCTTTAGTCGAAAGCCTTTTCTTTTAGAACCATTTAGACTTTGCTTATCATCTGACATCTAGTCTTGCAATGTACTCTCAATTCAGCTTGTCTTCATTTTTTATCTTAAGTAACATTTGTTTTGTCTGGATGTTTATAGAATTTTTCTAAGTTCTTTATATTCAAACAAATTTGCTACGTTATATCTGTGTGCCTCTTTCTTCACCAGTTTTGCCTAGAACATGGTGTGATATTTTAAATTGTACATCCTTTTTTTTTTCAGTTCAAAAAGTTTTCTTCCATTATTTTTCTTCATATCACCTATCTTTTCTCTCATCATTTTTATCTTTGTTTCTTTTCTCTACATTGATAGAAAACTTCTCTAGCTTGTTTTCTATATCACTTATTTGTCTTTTTGCAAGTTTAATTCTGGTCTTTACTGCATAAAAATTGGATTTTAATTCTACAATATTATTTTTAGTTTACCTGAATTCAATTCTTACCTGTCAGCTTCCTTTACAAAGTATACATCTAGTATTTACTAATAACACAAAAAAAGCAGGACTAAAATTTTTCTTGGTTCATGCAATTTCTTTTAACAGGCAGGCTTTTTGTGTGCCTCATTGGTCTAGTGAGTCTTTGGTTTTATGCTACAGAATATTTCTCATAGGGTCAGTGTATCCTTATCTCACCCCCAACACATATGCACTCACTCCTTCTTAAACAAGGAGATACTTATCCAAGTTGGTTGTACTCTGGATCTGCCAGAATCTTCCTCTTTAATATCAAACTGGATAGCAAATTATGGGGCCTAGTCTTCAGCATGATTTCCTGTGCCTAGCTAGTAATGTGTACTGTTAGACTATGGCATGAATTTCTCCTGTTTCCCTGACTATTCCTTTGTAAATGGAAGGTGAATTTATTACTGAACAATTTGAAACATTCCATAGTTTTTTTTATGGCCTGAAACAGTGCATGAGAAACTCTAAGAGCATCTCAATGTCATGGCAGATTATATTTTCCTAAGGTGGCCACAGCAATATATATCCTATCCCATAGGTTCTTCTAACAAGGTGACATAAACCCTCTTTCATCAAAAGGTGAGGTCTATGCTCTCTCCTCCTGAGTCCATGTGGGACTTTGTAGCTGCTTCCATCAACAGTTGCAGCAGAAGTAATGCTGCATGACTTGCTGGGGCTAGGTTCAGTTTCCCACGGTTTCTTCTCTGAAGCATATGCACGGGGGACCATGAGCATACATGTATGAATTCCAGCTGCCCCGAAGTGTCATGCGAGAGAGATCACAATGAGAGCCCACAAAAGGACACCCGAGTAGACCCAGATATTCTGGCTCCCAGCTGTTTGAGTCTTCCTACCCCAGGTGCCAGGCATGCGAATGAATCAGACTTGAGACAATTCCAGCTCTCAGCCTTCCAGCTGCTCCAGCTGACAGCAGAGTCCAGCTCTCCCCACTAAGCTCTATTCTCTATGCAGATTCTTGAGCAAAACAAATAACATTGTTTCAAACAAGTGAGTTTTGGGTGGCTTGCCACACAGCATTAAATAATCAAAAGTACATTTCCCATCCCCACTCCCACCTATACTACTTTACATCCCAAGACATACTCTGCAACCACCCACTCCTTCACCTAGGCCCATTGTGCTTGCTGGCAGTTACAATTCACAGGTGCAGCAAGAGGTCGATGCTGGGGTGAGCATCCTCAGGCATCCAGGAGGTGTTTTGGTGGAGGAACCAGCCTGTGTCCCCTAGGCAGAAGCTTCCTCTCCTCTCTTTCTATGAAGGGAGGAAGCACTCTTCCTTGAGCAACCCATTTACCCTGTGTTAGGGGTAATTTCCCTGAGACACTGACAAGTCATGTTCAGAATCCTGGGTTTTCAGCCCTTTTATTTCTGGCAGCCTTTTGGGAATTTCATGGTGTTTTAACAGGAATTGGGAGAGGGAAATCCAGGCAACCATCATGACCCAAAAGTTCAGCCTCCCAACTTTCATTCTGAGATTCAGATGTGCTGCCAAAACAACAGACACAGAACAAAACAGCAGGATGCCCACATGTCCCCCCCCCCCCCCCCCCCCCCCCCCC
>NW_007734004.1:87963-101017 GCF_000696425.1 Galeopterus variegatus | reverse complement strand
CGGTGATGGGACACAATAAATAACTACATTGTATATTGACAAAATAAAAATAAAAAAAAAAAAAAAAAGATGGTCCCACCCAGCATTGGCTCAGGTCAGTCGGGGGGGAGGTGTGCAGTTTGTGCTTCTGTTCTGGAGTGATGTAGTGCCTGTATTCTAGGCAGCTCCCCATACTTGGGGATCTGCAGGCCTCCATGGTAAGGATGAGGGTTGGTGTGAGCCCTCTGCCTACCTTTCCACAGCAAGGGAAATTTTCTTCTGTACCAATCCTGGTGTCAGAGACATGGCAGCTGAAGCCTCATGCCTCTCTCTCCTCTCTGTGTTGCCATCCTCAGCTTTTATGCTCCATGGGGATCTCACCAGTCTCCTGCTGCATTTCTACACTCTTTCACAGATGCTTCCATCAATATTTAGCTGTTAGTTGCTCTGTACCTTTCTGTGGGAGACATGAGCCCTGGGCACCTCGAGTCCATCACCTTGCCCTGCTCCCCTCAATACCACATTCTCTTGGTTCTCTCCTGTCGTGCTGGTTAGTCTTGCTCCTTAGTCTTCACTGCTTCTTCATTATCTCTCTTCTTCAAAATTTTATAGTTCCCCAGAGCTCAGCTTCCAGAAAGAATCAACTGTGCCAGCACCCTGATTTCAGACTTCTGGCCTCCAGAACTGTGAGAGAATAAATTTTCATTGTTTAAGCCACATGGTTTGTGCTAATTTGTATGGCAGCCCTAGGAAACTAACACATACTTCAATAAAGCTGCTTTAAAAACTAACAAATCTCTAATGGTTTCCCATTTCAATTCACGTAAATTCAAAGTCCTATCTGTAGCCACCAAGAGCCTGCATTAGCTCTCTGGCCTTGCTTCCCACCTCTGCTCACTCTGCTGCAACCACACTGTTTTCCTTGCTCTTTCTTAAGTACTCCAGGCACACATCTGCCTTAGGGCCTTTGCACTGGCTGGTCCATCTGCCTGGAAAACTCTTTCTATAGATATATGCGTGGCTTTCTCCTCATCTCCTTCAAGTGTTTATCACCTTCTCAGTGAGGTATTTCTGGACCCCTTCATCAAGACAGAAGTTCCCTGACATTCCGTAACCCCCAGCCTGCTTTATTATTCACCATTGCAGTTATAAGCATATGACATATATTGTTTTACTCATAAATTTTATTAATGATTGCCTTTTTCCACCACTAGAATGTAAGCTCTAATGGGGAAGGGAATTTTTATTTCTTTTCGTTCACTGCCATTTTTACATTGCCTGGCACAGAGTAGTAATCAAAAAATATTTGTTGAATGAATGAATGAGTGAATGAAATTACTTATCATTCTTTTTTTTTTCAATCAAACTACTGGAGCCATCATATTATTTGGAACAGGGCTCTTTAGTTGCTTTTTGTTGGTTTTACTTTTTATTATAGAAATTTTCAAACATACAAAAGTAGAGAGAACATGTAAAGAACCTACTATACCTGTCACCCTGATTAAGCAATTATTAATGCAAGTATGGTCAATTTTGTTTCGTCTATACCCCCATTCATTCCTTGTACCTCCAACCAGATTATTTTGAAACAAATCCCAGACATTGTATCATTTTAATTTGTAAGGATTTGAATCTTCATCTCTGATNTAGACTGTGCTAACTGGCACGGCTGCCTTCCTGGGTCATTTAACATGTTCTTCTGTCCCTTGTATCACCTATAAACTTGTAATTAGATATAGACATATGGTCACATTTTGTTTGTTTTTGTTTTTGTTTGTTTGTTTTTTCCAAAGCCTGCCTGCTGTGGATTGAATCTTCCCCTCCCCCAAACTCATTGAAGCTTAAATTGTGTCCCCCAAAGCTCCAGGTATTGGAAACTTGGCTGTGACAGTGTAAGAGGATGGGAAATACTATTATGGGAATTGGAAGGTGGGGCCTTGAAGAGGTGATTAGATTGTAGGAACATGCTGTAACAAACGGATTAATATACCAACAATCAAAAAGATACACAGGCTGCATGCACACTAACTCTACTCCCACACAGCTTGTTTACAAAGGATGAGCTGCACCACACCCAGCCAGACCTGAGGTGAGGGGGCCTGACTAAACTACTCTATTTTCCTCACATATCCATTGTACAATTCTCTATAAGTTTTACTTCCTTCTATAGAAGTTTTGAAATGTATTGATTGACAGTGAGTCCAAAGTTACAATCTATTGAAATTTCTGGGGTACAAATATCCTTTGTTGGATTTAAGTGCAAATACACTTGCTTTAAAAGCCAGCCAAGAGGGGGTGTGATGGGGGTAAGAGTGACATCCTTCTATGAAGGTTGAAATTCCTAATGTAGACTTTTGCCTGAATAGAGGCCTCTCCACCTGTTTCTGCATGGAGTTGGCCTGAGGAGCAACCAACAAACAGGAAACAATATAAATGTTGGAGTGAGCAGAACAGAAGCTATGTTGGGACCTAAAACTGCTTGGGCTGAAGGAGGCGGGGGATGGGGGGGGTTTTAAACAAAAGGCAGGGTTTTTTGGGTTTTTTTTCCTCCTTTCTTCTCATCCCCTGACTCTCTTATCTTACTTGCAAAATAGAAAAACCGCGATGTAGTTAGATATAGACATATGGTCACATTTTGTTTGTTTTTGTTTTTGTTTGTTTGTTTTTTCCAAAGCCTGCCTGCTGTGGATTGAATCTTCCCCTCCCCCAAACTCATTGAAGCTTAAATTGTGTCCCCCAAAGCTCCAGGTATTGGAAACTTGGCTGTGACAGTGTAAGAGGATGGGAAATACTATTATGGGAATTGGAAGGTGGGGCCTTGAAGAGGTGATTAGATTGTAGGAACATGCTGTAACAAACGGATTAATAATGGTGGTCAGGGGTCTGATTCTGAGGGCTTTAAAAGGAGAGCATGTGAGAGTATCTCTCTCTCTGCTCCACCATTTTCTGCCATGTGAGATCCTTGCACTGCTGTAAAGCCACCACCAAAGAAGACCCTCACCGGATGTGTTCCCTGGACTATGGACTTCCCAGCCTCTGCAACTGTAAGCAGTAAATTTCATTTTCTTATAAATCAACCAGTTCCATATATTTTGTTTTAAGCAACAGAAACAGACTAATACATGGCCTTACAGGAGGTGTTTGTAGTTCTAATAGGAGGAACAGTCTTTGTTGTTTCTCTTTTTTCAAGGTGATGATCATTGCCAAAATCCACTAATTTAGTAGCATTTGAAAAATAGTGATATTCTAATTTTATCATTCTGTCTTTCTTTTTCTTTTTCTTTCTTTTTTTTTCAGTTGAAATACTTTTAGAAAGAAAAGCCCTTCCACCTCCACCCCACATCAACTATCTGGTTTTCCCAATCATTTAAGAAAGAGAGGACAAATGTTTTATTTATTTTCAATATAATGATGTGGATTGTTCCTAGCATCTTCCAAAGGGGACCAAAGAGTTGCTACGGTTATTTTAATATCATTATAAAAAATGGATATGTGTTTTTTAAGTGTTTTAATATACTGTAATAATTATCTTTATTGTTTCTCAAATTGTCCCATCTTTGGCCAGTGGGAACTTAATTTAGATTGGTAACTTCATTACTCTCTGGTATGACAATATGTTCTGGGCTCATCTTGTACATTTCCTGCCCTAGTCCTGGATTCAGCCATTTCTCCAATGAGCCCTATTTTCTTTTGCGAGAAATAGTATTTAAAGACCACAATCTGTGTACTAGTGGTGCCTCACTGCTTAAATGATTAACTCAGCAGGTGTAGGTTGTCCAAACTCTGCACATTCCAAAGAAAAGTTTGGCTCTTGAGTGACTCCTGGAAGATAACCTCTAAGTCCTTGAAGTACCTTTCCTGACAAGAGCGTCTCTTTATCTGGGACCTCAGGACACACCAGGTAGTCTATGCTAACTATGTCATTTGTGGAAGGAGACTTGGACCACGCATATCAGATGACCTCTGGAGTATCACACCCACATGACTGACCTCCAGTGAAAAACCTGACTCCAAGGCTTCTGTGGTTGGCAATACATTGTGCATGTTACCACACACCATTGCTGAAAAAATTGAGTGCTGTCCACATGACTCCACTGGGAGAGGACAACAGGAAGCTTATATCTGATCTCTCTTAGACTCTGCCATATGTGTCTTTTTCCATTGCTGATTTTAATCTGTACCCTTTCATTGTAATAAACTGTAACCGTGAGTACAATGGCTTTGCTGAGTTCTGTGAGTCATTTTAGTGAATCATTGAACCTTAATATGTGTCTTTTTCCATTGCTGATTTTAATCTGTACCCTTTCATTGTAATAAACTGTAACCATGAGTACAATGGCTTTGCTGAGTTCTGTGAGTCATTTTAGTGAATCATTGAACCTTAGGTTGGTCTTGGGGACCCCTGACCAAACTCAGAAACTGTGTCTAGGTCTCTTCAGTAGGCAGGACTAGAAAGTATGTGTTTCTAAGACCAAATATATAAAGATTTCATACTGACATTCCAAATGAAGTACAGGTCTATAGGCTCTTGCTTAAACTCACTAATCTTGCATCTGTATCTCCTTTCAACCACACCAAAAATATGTTTCTCAATGATACCAAATCATCACTTTTCTTTATCCTATAATATAGTGATCTCAGAATAGCAAACCAACTCTACCACCAGCAATATGACTACTGAGGATGATTTAAGGTTTTGTTTTTGTGTTTGCAGATATTTTTGTCCTTATGGTTGATCTCAGTGGGAATATATGGCCAAAATACTGTATTAAAGTCATTTGAAATAGTTTCTCTTTGTTTGTTAATTCTGATAATGCTGTACACAGACAGAATTACAAGTTTTATTTTATTTTTGCTTTTTAGGGATTAAGGTTTTATTTAATTTTGTTCTATGATTTTTAAAATATTTATGTGTCTCAAGACAAATCTTTGGAATATTCAAAAATGTTTCTGACCTCCTCTATAAAACCATTTTTCTATTATTCTTTTATTGGTTTTTATAACATAAGCAAATGCGCACCTACAGATACAGATAGATTGATAGCTTCTATTCTTCCCTCTCTTATGTGAATGGTAGCATATTACACATGTTTTTCTTCACTTTGCTTTTTTTTAACTTTACAATATACCCTAGAGATTACTCAGTGCAGTATAGAAATACACATCATTCCTTTTTACACTGCATTGTATTTCATTGTGTGGCTGACACACTGTTTATTTCACTGTTGTCCCATTGATTCAGGTTGTTGCCAGTCTTCTGTTATTACAAATAGTGCTGTAATAGGACCTTATGCATATATCTCATCCTATTTTTGCTAGTGTGTCTTTGGAACAGTGTTGTAGAATCTAGACTCCTGAAAGATAAATTTCCCGTGTGATTGCTGGGTTAAATGGTGAATGCATATATAATTTTGCTAAACTTTGCCAAATTCCCCTCCATCGAGATTATGCCATTTTTCATTCCTACCAACAATGTAAAAGAGTGCTTGTTTCAGCATAGCCTCACCAGTAGAGTATGTCGTTCAAATTTTGGATTTTTGCCAGTCTGACTGGTGGGACATGGTATATTACTACAGTTTTAATTTACGTGATTTTACAATTTTTTTTTGGCAGCTGGCCAGTACAGGGCTCGAACCCTGTATACATTTATTTTATAATAAGATAAATAAATGATGGTGAGTATCTTTTCCCAGAGTTAAGGGTAACATTCACTTATTTTTCTGTGCATTGCCTATTCATGTCTCTGATGAGGCTTTTCCTTATGTTTCATATTATTATATATCTGTTAACTAACACAGCCTCAAATTCTAGAAAGAATGGGATATGCCAAAGCAACTTCAGATCTTGTTGAAACTGCAGTTGGTGGCTAGTATGGGGACCATGGAATATCACAAATCTGCCCAAATATTTTCAAATATTGATTAGAATTTTTAATTATGAGGCAGGAAATATTGGATTTCTTGGGTATTTAAATTTATTTCATTAATTCATTAATTCAACTAATATTTATTGAGCACACACAGCACCATTAAGGCATTGGAGATACAATGATGAACTTATTCTTTTATCTCATGGAGTAATGGAGAAGGAAATCACATTTTTCTCCTGATTCAAGCTGAAAGATCATTCCTAAAAGAATATATAGTGCTCTTTCATGGGATTTTCCCTGTGTTTTGATTTGCACTATCCAGAAATTGGGGATCAACCCTACTAGTTAGTAAGCAGAGGTAAAAATCCTGGGTTCTGCTGTAGAGAGGACTGTTAGTGCTCGGACCTTCAACCTCATCTTGTCTTCTCTTCTTTTATCAATGAAGGCAGAAAAATCCAGAGAGATCTTGTCACTGCTCAAAGTCACACAGAGCCTGGGCCCCTGATTTTCAGGTCTTCCTGGGTTATTTCCACAGCACTGACCTTGTAGAGAAGTTAAGGGAGCAAAAATAACACAAATGCAACCTTGCTCTTTGGTCCTGTCTGGTCTAGGGAACAACTCTTATTATGGGAACCTGGGTAATATTTAGTGGTGGCATTGTTTCTGCTTTCTGTTCCCTGGCCAAGCCACAGAATTTTCCTAGGTCATGGAACAGGTTCAAAGGGACTGCAGGAAGTTTTTAATTTCATGAAGAAGACAATGAAAGCCAGATGAAAGTCACATGCTGGTAGAGAAGGAAGGCTGCTCTGAGCTGATAAACCATATAGATTGTTACTGAAGGGAAGAACTAAGGCTCATGATACGATGAAGAAGACAATGAAAGCCAGATGAAAGTCACATGCTGGTAGAGAAGGAAGGCTGCTCTGACCTGATAAACCATATAGATTGTTACTGAAGGGAAGAACTAAGGCTCATGATACGAAAAAGTATACCTAAACAGCTAACATATTTATTCAAGGGTGCTGGATCTCTAAAAGAAAAAGTTCTGTAACAAAGCCCAGGACTTAAATAGTTAGGTCTGAGTTTGAGCCCCATCTCTGTCACTAATCACCTGCATGACCCTTGACCAGTTACTTCAACATTCTGAGCTTCGGCTTCATCTGTAAATCGAGATTAACAATACCTAGATGCTAGCATGCCTGTGAAGATTAAAATGGGTCATATCTTTGAATATGCTTTATAAAGTTCAATACTTCTTTCATTTCCTGAGCTGGCTATTCGTGTATCTTGATACACTGTTCCTACTCTTGACAACCTCTAGCATGTATACACCACAAGACATTTAGATAGGGAGACTAGTTGTGATTAACTGAGAATGATTTTTCTAGGAAGTTACTCAGTAAGTGTTCCAGCAGGGTGTTTGAAGCTTCTTCCTGGATGCCTGGCGAGATGAGACACTCTGAATCCACCTCACAAAGCTCCTGCTGCAAGACAGCTGCGTCTGTGCTCTTCCTAGAGCCATATGACATAATTGCCCATTGGCACGGTGAGCCCATCTTCTCTCTGGGCTACACAAAAGAATGCTCACAAGCATCCCTGGTTTTGATTGCCAAGTGAGGGAGGGAGTGAAAGTAATCTGAATTCTGAGGCCAGGTGCTTCCCTACAGAAATCCACTCCCGCCTCACTGCTGCTTGGGGACACGCAGTGAATGCTGATGTCACTTGCAGCCTCCCATGCTTTGCCTGGCTCCCTGTGAGGTCCGCATGTGGTCCAGGGCATGCTGAAAGGGCAGGGCTGAAAGGGCGGGAAGACTCTCTCATCTGGCTATGAACCAGACTGACAGGGGTCTGTCTGTCAAGGCTGCTGGCCCCATGGAAAGTGATCTTCAGGTGGAAACAGAAAAGCTTGTCTCTCCTTGGGTTGCTTTTTGTTGATTCAGAAAAAATAGTCATAGAAGATTGTCATGCTGAATAACCTCCACCCAATTAAGTCTTTCAACTGTGGGATTCCTCTGGTTGACTTTATGAGGAAAAGGGTGGAATAGAAAGATGACGGGTTTGTTTAAAATACTTTAAAAGGGAAGAAGCTATATTCTACTGCTTTGTGGAACCATTCTCGGACTTTCCTCCAACCTTGCTGCAGGCCTCTCAAGTTCATCTCCTTTGCTGAGTTCTCTTCATCAATCTGCCATCACAGACGTCCTCGGAATTCGTCCCTGGCTTCTTTCACAACGCACCCCCTCACCCGGGGCATCTGCTCCACACCCAGGACTTGACCCATCTCCTTCGTCCTCCTTAATGTTTGTAAACCCCAAAGCACAGAATCAGCTGAAACTCTGTCCAGAGCTCCAGGCACCTATTCCCCACTCCCCACAGTTGTTTTTATTATTCTTATTCATTGCTACTCAATCCCATCTTGTTTTCAAAAAGACCTAAGGGGGATTCTGGAAATACATAAAAGATGAAAACTAAATAAAGGCAAAATCAATGTGAAGGTAAAAATGAGGGCCAGAAAATAATAATAATAAGAAGAAGAAGAAGAGAGAGAGAGAGATGAAATCATAGAGAAAGTTAGTTCACCAACTCCATTTAGAAAAACTCCACACAGGTGCTTGATGTGCATCATAATTTTGACTTTGAGCTTCCTAGCAACCATTGCAAAGAGGAAAACACAAGTTCATGGTGTCAAATGAAAGCAATATGTCTATAGCAAACTTATTGTTCATGAGTAGCTAGAACCTTCCTAGTAAGCAGACCTCAGAGAAAACTTTCTGGTAGATTCTCATTAACAAGTAATTTGCACTGTAGTAAGCAGTGTCCTCAACAACATCCCAATTTTAAATACAAAAATAAGAGATCTGGCACTGTTTCTAACAATTTCCTACAAGAGTGTCCAGTGGAACAACACTAAGGTGGTTATGTAAAAGAATTCCACAAGGAGTCAAGATGATGCAAACTCAGATCTGTGGATCTGATGGCTTGGCTTGAAATAAGGGTAAAGTAAAGGATATTATACCCTGTAGAACTAGGGCTAGGTCTCACAGACCCCTCGAGCCCATTCGCAAACCCTTCACACGCAGGTCTATGAGCTAGGTAACAGGAAAAGGTCCTTGGAGCTGTGGGTGAAGAAATAATAGGCTTTATTTCTAGACACAAGCTCTGCCAACCAGCAATTCAGAGCTGCTGCCTCACACACACTGAAGAGCACACAAAAATACCAACAATCAAAAAGATACACAGGCTGCATGCACACTAACTCTACTCCCACACAGCTTGTTTACAAAGGATGAGCTGCACCACACCCAGCCAGACCTGAGGTGAGGGGGCCTGACTAAACTACTCTATTTTCCTCACATATCCATTGTACAATTCTCTATAAGTTTTACTTCCTTCTATAGAAGTTTTGAAATGTATTGATTGACAGTGAGTCCAAAGTTACAATCTATTGAAATTTCTGGGGTACAAATATCCTTTGTTGGATTTAAGTGCAAATACACTTGCTTTAAAAGCCAGCCAAGAGGGGGTGTGATGGGGGTAAGAGTGACATCCTTCTATGAAGGTTGAAATTCCTAATGTAGACTTTTGCCTGAATAGAGGCCTCTCCACCTGTTTCTGCATGGAGTTGGCCTGAGGAGCAACCAACAAACAGGAAACAATATAAATGTTGGAGTGAGCAGAACAGAAGCTATGTTGGGACCTAAAACTGCTTGGGCTGAAGGAGGCGGGGGATGGGGGGGGTTTTAAACAAAAGGCAGGGTTTTTTGGGTTTTTTTTCCTCCTTTCTTCTCATGAAGACACCTGAGACCAGTTTGCAAATTAGGATACCTACTCCTGATGCATCAACCCTAGAAGCTGAAGATAAGGAAGCAGGAATTCAAAACCTCACATGCACCTATTCTATCAGGCCCTGGCTCTGAGTGGGGTAGGCCAGATCCAATACCCTCCCCACTCCTTCAAAGGTCAGAAACATTTAATGTGTGTATTTGTGGGGGGGTGGAGGGGAAGCAGTGGTTTGACCAAAAGAGGGTCCCAATACCCCATACTATTAAGATATCCATTTTGGCACTTGATTGAGACAGGAAATACTTGGTATAGCCTCAAGCACTGGCACGTTAATAATGCTGTAAACACCCCAGTATAGCACCTTTTAGCTCAGAGTTATGTCTTATTGCTGACTCAAGGAAATGATATCATAATATGAAGTGGTTTTCAAAAATAAAAAGGTGTTAAACCTTGTGAACTATAGAAGCTATAAGACATTTCCCTATATCAGTTCTGTAGGTTTGGGGTCAGGACAACTGGAAGTGAAGGTAAGTGCCAGCCTGACTTACTGCCTTTATAAAAGCCACTGTGGAGTGAATGCAGACAATTGATCTTGACAGATGTCCAGGGGAAAATCTTGATGACATCCCCATGTCCAAATACTTTTTCCCCTGGTAAGAGGTGAGAACACAGTGTGTGGAACATACCACAAAGCTCTGTACTTCAAAGGGCCTGGTTTTCCAAAGTCTTGCAGTTTCAAATATTGACCTTGCAAGGACAGGAAATTTTCCTCAGGCTATAAGTCTCTGGTGTGAGATAAAGATTTGTGGTGCAGCAGGTTGCTGGCTTAAGGACAGACTAGTTACTGATTGTTATGTAAAGATACTGAGAAATTGCTATAAGAAGGAATGTTTGCTAAGATCAAGCTTGTGTTGATAAGACCACTTAATTGTCTACTGGAATGTCATCTGGCTTGTTTCACTGAAAGTTACCAGCCTATACTGTTAAACTATAACCCCACCAATGTCTGTTCCTGTAACTTCCTGGTCTGGAAAATAAATGCAGGAAGAGAATCCCAATTCAGTGTTAATTTCCCAAGGAAGGGATGCCTCTTGCTGGAGGGAGCATTCCCAGGGAAGTTAACCACTTTGGGGCCTCTCACTGCTCAGAAGAGATGGGCTTTGAGTAATCTTTTGCATCTCCATCACCTAGGGGAAGTGGGGTGACAAATCCATGGGGGGAGAAGCAACACGAAGCAACATCACATATTTTATTGACTTTTTCTCTATCTCGCTCTACTTGCTCCATCACTTCTACTTCCTGATACCACCTCCTAAAACATGCACCTTGATCTTGGGCCAAGACCCTATCTCAGAATTAGAGAGCTAGGAGATTGGACTAAGGAACACTCCCAAAAGGCATCAGGAGGAAACAAAGTAATGGAAAATATAAAAGAAGTGTTGAGAGATCTGACTGCTGGAAGTAGAATGTCATTATTAAAATACTAGGAGGAGTTCCAGAAGACAAGAAGATTATTACAATAGTTCAAGTTAGATTGTCTCTGTTTAACATTATTAAGTAGATATGAATTGCCTTCTCATAACCCCTTATCTTCAGTTTCTCCTGCCTTTCAGCAAAGGAAGTAGACAGGAGATAGTCAAGATGGGTCAGGCATGTTGACCTTGGGTCATTTCCCTTGGAACCTGATGATCAAAGCCACTCAGACCTCAGTTTGAATTGGTCACTTCTCTGTCCTACAGCTAAGACACCATGGCTGCTGGCCTTCAGTTACCTCAACTCACTGGCTTGTTTGGCAAGACAGTTGTACAATACCTGTCCTTGTAACCCACTCTACAGCAGCCTCTAGTCATCACAGGGAATGCCTTTCTGAGAGAATAAGGGTGAAAATCTGGATAGGCACTCCCTTCATGAAGGGAAGAGAAGAAACTGGAGCTGTTTTTCTCCTACTGTGTGGCCCCTGGAAATGTCAGAGAGTTCAATGCTGGCTATCTAGAAACATAAGGAGCTTCAGGTCATGCCATCCCACTGAGGGTCAGAACACCAAAATGAGTTCAGAAATCATAACATTCACTTCGTGTCTACACCAGCTCAATGTCACTTTCCTCTCTCTCTTTTTCTCTTCTTCCTACTACCTTTTGGTTCCTCTGCAGCTCTGGGTATATTCCCCATACCATAAAAATGGCAAACGACTTCAGGACTACTGCTGAGACCCAAGTGGAATATTTTCTCAAATATCTTCTTTTCTTTCTTTTTTGGGGGAGTGGGGCAGGTTCTGTTGAGAGAGGAGATCAAGGATGTGCTACTTTCCTTGAATTTGCTGTGGGAAATTGTCTCCAAACTTCTCTTATGTCTGGAAAGAGAAAGATCCTGATCCTTGAGTTTTCACATTCCCATCAGAGGCTCTAGGCCCCCAGGGGCTTTCATGTGAGCTACAGCAGCTACCTTTTCAGCCAAACCTTCTCTCGGCTCTTACTGGAGCCTGTGTGAGATTAACATGCCAAACCCCATTTTCCTGAGAGAAAAACTAAAGCATATAATTTGTTGAGTGAGTACTATATATATGTCACAAACACTTTTAGATGCATTATCTCTAATCCAATAGAGGAATTTAAATGGGATGTTTTAAAATATTCCTAAAGAAAGAAGAGAAGCGGAATTGTAACCAGAAAAACCCAAAGCCAAGCAGGTAGAACAAATGGAAAACAAATAGCAAAAGGGTGGACTTAAAAGAAACCATATCGGGCCGGCCCGGTGGCGCACTGCTACAGTGCGCCACTTGGGAGTGCGGCGGCACTCCCGCCAAGGGTTCAGATCCCATGTGGAGACCAGTTCCCGCTCACTGGCTGAGCGCGGTGCGGGTGCGACACCGAGGGTTGCGATCCCGTTGCCGGTCCCCTGTACGGGCGCAACACTGAGGGTTGAGATCCCATTACCGATCAGTAAAAAAGACAAAAAGGAAAAAAAAAAAGAAACCATATCAATAATTACATTACATATAAGTAAACCAAACCCTCAAATTAAAAGGCAAAGATTGTCAGATTGGATTTAAAAAGGAAGATCACTTTAAATATAATGACACAGGTTGAATGAGAGATGATGATGATGATGATAATAATAATAATAAATACCATGACGGCAGTTAGCACAGAAAAAGTTATATTAATATTAGTCAAGATAAACTTCAACACAAAGAGTATTAACAGAGATAAAGAGACATTTCTTCCTCTTGATGGAAAGGTCAATTCAATAGGAAGACATAATTATTCTAAACATATGTGCCTAATAACAGAGCTTCAAAGTAAGCAAAACTGATAGAAATTTAATTTTAAAACGAATTCCATTTCAATAGTATTAAAAACATTGGGCCGGCCCGGTGGCGCACTGCTACAGTGCGCCGCTTGGGAACGCAGCGGCGCTCCCGCC
>NW_007734004.1:85985-87155 GCF_000696425.1 Galeopterus variegatus | reverse complement strand
GGAGCGACACCGAGGGTTGCGATCCCGTTGCCGGTCACGAAAAAAGACAAAAAAAAAAAAACATAAAACACTTAAATTTAAGAAAATACTTGCAAAACCTCCACATTGAAAACTACAAAACATCTCTGAAAGAAATTAAAGAGACTTAAATTATAGGAGGGATATACCATGTTCATAAATTGAAGGTTCAAGATTGGTAAGATGTCGATTCTCCCCAATTTGATCTATTGATTAAATGTAATCCCAATCAAAATCATAAGCATTTATTTTATAAATGTAAAAGATGATTTTCAAATTTATGTAGAAAAGCAGAGGGTCTAGAATATCCAAAACAGTCTTGAAGAACTAAGTTAGAGGGCTCTGATTTCAAGATTCACTATACACCTATATTAATCAAGGCAGTGCAATGTTGGCATAAAGACAGACAAATAGATCAATGGAAAAGAATAGAGTCCAGAATTAGACCCACACATATATGGTCAGTTGATTTTTTGCAAATGTAACAAGGCAAGTAAATGGGAGAAAGAAAAATCTTTTCAATAAATGGTTTAGGGCTTGTGGGTTAGCTCAGTTGGAATGTGGTGCTGATAACACCAGGTTCAGGGATTGATCTCCATACTGGCCAGCCACGAAATAAATAAGTAAGTAAGTAAATAAATAAATAATAAATAAATAAATAAAAGAAATTTTTTAAAATGGTGTTTGAACAATTGTGTGAACATATAGACCAAACTAACTTCAACTCCTACCTTATACCACACCCAAAAATCAATATGACGTGAATCAGATATCTAAATGTGAAAGCTGGAACTGCAATGCTTTCTAGAAGAGATATAGAATATCTTCATAAGCAAGTTAGTCTCCTAAACAAGAAAGTCGGAGCACAGGCAGCATTAGAAGGTTATCCGCATGGGAGAGAGCAAAATGGCAGCGAAGGGAAATTGGTCATACATAGGGAAATAGACCAAATAAGTAAATAAATGAAAGAAAATGAGAGTCCAATTTTTCACTGCCAGAGAAAACTCAAATAAAGCCTGTGGTGAGTTGGACTGGAATTGGAAGCACGGGTGTGAACTAATAGTCTTCAACATGTAGAAATGAAAGTAGAAATAAATATAGAGGTCAGGAATATATTTGTCTGCATATGTGCACGCATGTGTGTGTGTGTGT
>NW_007734004.1:82125-84050 GCF_000696425.1 Galeopterus variegatus | reverse complement strand
ATCTGAATATGTGCCTCTCCTCCAGCCTCTCCCAGCCACCTATGATGGGCCTGTTGCAGGACCAGCCACCTGAGGAATCCAATCCCCATTTTCTGAAACTGAAAAGACTTTGAATGGCATTTGTTCTTTAGGCTCTCAGAATAGGATATGTATGATTCTGAAATTCCTTTTTGGAACATAGACTGGGTCATCTCCAAATGAGCTTTAACTCTTTTAGAAGGCAGCACAGACACGCGCGCGCACACACGCACACACACACACACACACACACTTAAAAAGGTGCAGGAGACGGGAGTGGGGCGGGATGAGGAGCACATGACAGAATCCTCACGATTGCGTACAGGTGAAGGCAGACGTGNATAAATATAGAGGTCAGGAATATATTTGTCTGCATATGTGCACGCATGTGTGTGTGTGTGTTGTGTGTATTTCATTCTCTGTATCTTTCCACTGCTTGGGAGACCTGAAAACAACTATTTCTTAATAGGAATGAGCACACCTAATTGTCAGATCTTCATTTCTGAATACCCTTCTCCACTAAACAAAATAAGTGCTCCTTGGAGCAAGAGCTGATATCAGAGCTGGAAGAGAGAAAGTACAAAATGAGCCTCATGGAATATTTTATGCCAGAAAATGAAGAAGTGTACAAAGAATTATAGAGTCGTGTCAAAAGGTCAAAGAATCCAGTTAGAAAGGGGCTCCCATTGCCAAGTTGGGACAATCTGAGTGTCAAAATAAATAATGATAGCAATGGATTATCATCAGGTGAATAAAATAGAAATGCAAGAGTCTGTAGAGATTCAATAAATTAATGAATAAATTAAAACCTTGACATAATCTCTAAGAACTTCCCAATAAAATACTTATTAATTACAATGGAAAAATGGGTAGCTTTAGAGTGGAGAAACCTTACAGACACCACCTTAATCCAGTGATCAAAGTTAACATCATCAATAATGGGAAAATTGAACCCTGTGCCATCTGATAAGATGCAATGACAAGAACACAACATCACTTCTGTGATACTCTTGTCAAAAATGCACGAGTTTGATCATAAGGAAACATCAGACAAACCCAAATTGAGAGACATTCTACAAAATAACTGGCTTGTCATCTTAAGAAATGTCAAAGTTATGAAAATCAAGGAAACACTGAGGAATTGTTCCAGACTGAAGGAGTCTAAATACATAAGAGAACTAAATTCAGTGAATAATTCTGAACAGTTTCTTTTGCTCTAATGGACATTACTGGAATATTGGTGAAACTTGAATGGGTTCTGAGGATAGGATAGGATAGTAGTAATATATCGATGCTGATTTCCTGATTTTGCTGGCTGTGTTGTAGTTATATATCCTTATACAGAGGAAATACACACCGAAGTATTTGGGGTAATGGGACATTGTGTTGTCAACTTATTCTCAAACAGTTCAGGGAGAAGGATCTTTGTATTGTATGTATACATCTTGTGGAAGTTTGAGATTGTTTCAAAGAGAAATGTAGTGAAAAAAGTCTAGGTGAGGGATACTGTGGAATCACACCTCCTGCCTGCATGTTTGGTTTACGATCTGAATATGTGCCTCTCCTCCAGCCTCTCCCAGCCACCTATGATGGGCCTGTTGCAGGATCAGCCACCTGAGGAATCCAATCCCCATTTTCTGAAACTGAAAAGACATTGAATGGCATTTGTTCTTTAGGCTCTCAGAATAGGATATGAATGATTCTGAAATTCCTTTTTGGAACATAGACTGGGTCATCTCCGAATGAGCTTTAACTCTTTTAGAAGGCAGCACAGACACGCGCACACGCACACACACACACACACACACACACACACACACTTAAAAAGGTGCAGGAGACGGGAGTTGGGCGGGATGAGGAGCACATGACAGAATCCTCACGATTGCGTACAGGTGAAGGCAGACGTG
>NW_007734004.1:72184-81292 GCF_000696425.1 Galeopterus variegatus | reverse complement strand
GCGCACACACGCACACACACACACACACACACACTTAAAAAGGTGCAGGAGACGGGAGTGGGGCGGGATGAGGAGCACATGACAGAATCCTCACGATTGCGTACAGGTGAAGGCAGACGTGGTGGTGGGTCTTCATTTGCACCCCTCCGCTTACCTCCCCCTCTATTCTTCCTTTTCTTCCCTGATTTACACTCCAGGAGGCTGACTCCACTGTGGGCAAGCCTGATTCTGATTCCCTGCCTTCCGGCTTCTGCTTGGCTTCTGCCAATGGGAGGCAGGGCAGGATGGGAGAGTGGGAGGAGAAAGTGGCCGTGGTGTCTCCTCCCCTGCCCATTCCCAGTTTAGGCGCTGCTGTCCTGGCAGTGGCACCTCTCCATGAGTCCACCTCCTGCTGCAACCCCTCCTCCACACCTCCAGCTCTCCCTGGCTCTGCAAGGGCTCACCCCCTTCTCACGCTTTGCCCCTTCCAGCCTGGGGGAGGTGTTGGCTTTCCCAGCACGTAAAGGTTTTAGGAACATGTTGTCCCACAATGAAAAGCAAAGGCTAAGCAATATATGATGGCCTTAAGGAAAAAGCTAAATATTCTCCCACAAGAGTCTTCCTTTCATGCAAAAAGTGCTCTCTCTATATATAAATCAATAAAGAAGTCCACACTCTGTATCTCTTTTCAAAAAGATGAGCTAATGGTACACCCCACACTGCAATATATCCACAGCCAGCAAAAGCGGGATATGTCCATACACTAACAAAAAACCCTCAAGTACAAAGATAAGCACATAACTAAAAATCAGCTCACATGATAAAAGCCAAATTTTTAAAAGAAAGCCCTCCCAACTGTACAGTCAGATGAACTGTCTGGATCATTTTAGGTCTCTATAGAAATGAACGTTCACACTAAGTTTGACTGACTGTGATGCTTGGGGCTAACAGCACAGATTTAATGTCATTTGTATTCTCACTAGGTTTGTCAATGTTTTAAAAGTGATCTAGTTACAAAAAGTCCCATTGGTTTTTAAAGTTCCATTGGATTTACGTGGTCTGCGTCTAGTCTTAATTTTCCCATAAGTCCTACTGTTTTTAGTGTGTGACTTGCAGAATGCAAGCTTTTTCAGAAATGAATATATGGTATTATACCTGCAATGCCTGTATTATGATAGTTAACAACCACCATATACGAATTTAAAGCAAAAAACCCTAACTCTGCCTCCATTCCCACATTTTCCCATCTAGTCATCCTGTGTATATGCCTGAGGTCAGGAGGAAAGTGGTAGAGCGCAAAGACCGAAGTCTTTAGAATCAGACCGAATTGAGTCTACCACCTGCAAGCCCTGTTAACGCCAGTGACGACGACATCATCTCGCGTTATCTCTCAGGTTCCTCATCTGTAAAATGAAGAGGGCAGGTGGAGGTTAGGATGAGCAACTGAGGCAGAAGCCAACAGCTGATTCTTTTTCTTCCTGAGCACATATAGCAAGGTCATGAGTCTGCATTTCCCTGCCTCCCCTGCACGACGCGCGGCCGTGTAACTATGCTCACCAGTGCTGCGTGGGTGGAATCGGTGTGGCCACTCCCGGGTCACAGTGTGAAGGCAGCTGTGCCTTCGTCAGGTTCTCCTTCCTCTCTGCTGGCTGGTTGCAGATAATTTCTGGGCCACTGAGGATGGAGGAACCCAGCGATGTAAACAGTTGGAGATAAACAGAAGACTGGGCTCCTGAGTCTGTCTCAAATACTGTTAGATGTATAAGAAAGAAACTTGTGTTGTATCTGTGCCGCATACATTTTTAGTCTGTTTATTTATTTGTTTATATTTTTAGTTCATTTTTTACAGCAGTTTAGTTTATCTTAATTAAGACAGAAGTCCACTCAACAACATGGAAATCAGGGAAATAAGATTGGTTTCTTAGAGATATACTTTGAAATCAATACAACCTAGATCAGAGCAGAAATATCCAATATCCCCTTAAAAAGAAAGACCAGTTCTCAGACCTAACAGACTTAATTGGAACTTGAGGAAAGTTTTTGCAAAGTGTATGAATGGGAAAGAAGGGAGTAGGAAGGGCTGACCTGGAGCTGAGGGCATGCAGGGAAAGGGCCATCACAGACGGAGAGCAGGGCCGGGCCCTTCTGGAAACCGACTTGAGGAGAGGCAATCTTGGTGAGCAAACTCAATAGCCAAATGTACCCAAAGGGGCCTTTCCCGCAAGACCACACTTTCCAATGGGGTCACTTCTGCAGATGCCCAGCGCCCTCATCCAGATTATCCAGGGGTGGGGCCAAGGTAAGAGGACCTTCCAGGACTCCACAGGTGATATGATGCTGCTTATGCAAACTGCTGTAGAGGATGAGAGTTCCTTGAAGGTAGCCAACTTCTCTTGCTCTGATTCCACTCCCAGTAAGCAACAGAGGGCACAGTGCCCACGGGGTGAGATGTCCTGAGTCAGGTGGACACAAAGACTGGTCTACTTGACAGATGTAAGTAGCAAGTTGACTGTGTTTATTCAAACTGCTTAAACTCATTGTACCTCGGCTTCCTTGTCTGTGAAATGGGAATAATAATAGCACCTATCTCATAGTGTCGCTATGAGGATTGTTATGTGGACAGTGCTGAGAACAGTGGCTGGCACTAAGCAAGTGCAGAGTGTTTGCTGTGAGTATTGTACATCAGGCTCTGTAAGCTTGGTTAATGTGACTCTGCCTTTGACAGCTGATGCCCTGTTCCTGTGCCACAAAAGCAACTTCAGAACAAGACCTTGAAGAGTGGCTAATTTACCAAACTACACACTACCTTGCGGGGACCTCTCTGGGCATCCAGAGTCCTTCCTTAAGTGATAACATGCACACACTACATTGCCATATGCCTTAATATTTGAAATATCTGAAACTCTAAGAGAGGATTATGTGAGAAACTGTCTGAAGTGCCTAATTGTCTAGTATACAATGTTCCCTCAGTCAATGGTAGCCTTTGTCTCTCTTCTAAGACACTGTAAGTCTTTGAACTGTCAGCTGGAAACAGTGAATTGGAAAGTGATGCCTGACAGCCAAAGGAGACTGTATTGCGGGGCTAATTTTGACCATAGGAGAACCTACAACCATCTAATTCCCACTGAGTTTTGGACTAAAATAAATTCAGCAAGAAACTGTAGTCTTACCAACCGATAATGCAATTTGACACCCAAGTAATAGAGATCTGCAGTGGAGGACAGAAGAAATGTCAGCACCAGCCCTTTTCCACTTGTAAAACTCCTTTTCTTGAGGATGTAGCCCAAATGTCACCTCCTCTTTGGAGCTTTCTCAGACTTTCTCAGGCTGAGTTATTCAGACCCTCAGCTACGTTCCTGTAACACCTTCTCCAGCCCGCATGATTATGTTCCCAGGTCTGTCACCCTCCGTTAGATTTTATTTCCTCTGAGTAGTACGCACAGCAGTTAGTGACCTTCATCTTTCCTGCAACCAGCACAATGTTTGGCACGTAGTACATGCTCACAAAATACAAAGATACTTCAAAAAGTTCATGGAAAAATGGAATTAAAAGATAATACGAATCTTTCCATGAACTTTTTAAGACTCCTCATATTTGTTGTTGATGCAAAGGGTCCCAATTTCCCTCATTTTCTTCCTTAAGCCTGGAGCTAAGGCAGGTGAAACTTCAAAGCCCTTTGAGGGGCAGAGAGGAGAGTCACACTAACCCCGGCAGAAAGTGGCTGCCCCCCCTTCCACAGCTAGAATGTGCTTGTAGAACCTTGCCCTGTGAGGGCTGGAAGGCTCCTCAAAGTGTCTGGAGGACTAGGAGATGTCCTTGGGCAAGATACTGTGACACCAAATATTATTTATTCCACAAGCCTTTATCAGTAGTCAACACATGCGAGGCCATGAGTAAGGTTCGGTTCCTATACTCATGAATCTTACAGGCCTAGGCAGAGGGTCACAGGTCCTGGGGGTACCGTGTGACAGGTCCTGGGACAGGAGCGAGCACAGGGCATGTGGAGTGGGACATGGAGGAGAGGACCTTGAACGCATTCCAGGAGAGTCAATGTCAGAGGGAAGAGCCGACTGTACAGCCGAGCTGCTTTGGGGGAGGGAGAGTCACAGACCTCTCAGACCGAAGGGCAAGAAGATCGCTCCCTGCTCCCTCCACCACCGCGGGCATAACCAGAAGAACATCCCCACCACCTTCCTTGAAGCACGTGGACTCACTCCTGGGCCGCCAGAGTCTTCCTGACACTGCAGGCTCCTGGAATACACCTCCACTACCAGTCAGGGCTCTGTCCTGTCCCCAGCAACCACAAGACACCACATGACCCTGCTGTGGCCACAAGAAATAGGCCCCAGTATTCTCAACTCCCTCATCCTGCCTCTCCTAGGAAGCAGAGAGGCCTACGGTAAGTAGACACAGACCCACCAGACATAGCTCTTGAACAAAACCCACATTAAAAAAGAAATAGAATTTCCACCATCAATTTTATTACTGAAAGCAATTTGAAGGAAGCAAAGAATTAAACAAAATATATAAGAATGTACATTTTTTAAAAAATCACAAATAGACAATAGATTTCTGAAACTGCTTTTTGGGTCATCTAGAAAAGACAATAATATTTATTTAATAGTAAACTGCATTTGGGCGAGACCAGCCACTGGGCCACAAGACCTAAGCAGCCGTAACACTGCTGAGCTCACAAGAGCAGAAGAAACACTCCACACGCAGGGGAAGCCATGACCACAAGATGGCCCAGCCAGCAAACCCGAGCCGAATGGGCTGGGCTGGGCAGGGGGTGAGGTATCAGGAACCAGGCATATGGCGCAGACTGGGAAGGGCTCGCCAGTTATCCTGGCCTTGAGAGGAATCAGCAGGACATGAGAACCCTGACCCACCTGCAAGCAAGCTCCTGTATGCATGTTCATTTTAAATCAATTCATATTTAACTTACTCAACTAAGTGGCTCTGGGTGGAAGCCATCCTTGTATCTGCTGTCACATCAGGGAGACCACAGAGGGGAAGGCCCAACCTTACTAGTTTCCCAAATTCAGCTGCGAGGGCTCCAGGGGAGGCAGGAGCAGCAAGGCCCAGGCTCTGCCCCAAGGAGCTCATACTCTAACAGAGCGAGAGGCATCTGCTCAGATGACAGTGCCACGTGGCCCATGAACAGATGTGGGACAAAGCGACAGGACTGTTGCCATGTACATGGGCGATCAGGATGATGTTGTCAAAATCACTGTGCTTTGTGATGGGCCTGGAGGACAGGTAGGACTTTCACAGGCAGAGATGGAAAGTGCGTGGGCAAAAGCCCCACAAGGGCATGTGCACTGGGGGCGCGAGGTGAGGGCATGTCTGGAATGCGTGGGTGGTTGTGGGAGATGAGGCTGTGAAGGGAACCAGACCCCAATGTGTGTCCCCAAGCAAGGAGTCTGAACTTAAGTTGAACACATAGTAGGGAGTCCTTCGCATACTCATTTATTCTCGTATCCATTCGACAACAGACTATCGAGTGCAGACCCTCTGCCAGCTGGTCCCTAGGGCCTGGGCGTGTAGGTGAGCAGGGCAGGCTCCTGCCCTCTAAGGCTGGCACTGCTCCCTGGAGAGTGACAAGCAGGAGCATTCACGCTGCACCTCCAGGAGCTCCAGGGGAGTGTAGGCTGAGGCCTGGGCTGGGGTGAAGGCCAAGCCGCGGACTAGGTCTGGCAGTGGGGTGGCGGTCACTTCACAGGACAGCACGGTCGACAAGGTCAGTCACAGGAGGATCCCCTCAGCCAGACCGGCCAAGCCCCCCAGCAGCAGACACATGGGGTTAGAGAGGGGAAGGGAACCCGGAAACAGAGGAATGAATCCTGAGTCCTTCCTCCACCCCAGCCTGCAGCAGGCCTGGTCACCGGCCAGCGTCGTCAGGGGACTCACGCCCGGAGCTCCTCTGCTCCTCGAGCATGTAGCTGTCCTCCTCTTCCCGCCCTCTGGAAGGCTCTCTCTGCTGCTCTGCCGGCTCCTGGTAGGCAGCCTGATTCCTGCAGGGCAGTGAGGGGAGGAGAGAGGGGAAGGGTTGGCCCCCTGTTGGGCCCCCACAGGGGCTGGGCCTACTGCACACTATGTGAAGAGCAGCCAGCAGACCTGCCATCCCACCCCCCAGCTGCAGAGGGACACTGGGCTGGAGGGCTGGGCTCAGAGTGCACAGGAAGGTGTCACAAATTTGTTCCATTTGTGAACTGAGGGCCTTACAGGAACAGGCTGGCTCCACTGGCCGAGGAAGGACTGGCACCGTGACAGAGGCTCCAGCCCACACTCTGCCCTGGGCACACCACAGAAAGCCCTGCCCTGAGACAGAGGCTGGAGAATCACGGCCTTGGAGGCAAGTCCCAGGACCACCACACGCACTTTATGACTAGGGCAGGTGGCTCTTTTCTCTGCTACAAAATGGGGCACTGTGCCCCAGGGGTGTCATGAGTGGTAGAGGCTGTGAGGAGTTGGTTGGGATGCACGTTTCCAGTCTGCTCGGCCCCTTCCCCCAGGCTGCCCGCCCGACACTCACGGCCTTGCATCCTCCCTGTCCTTGTCCTTGTCCTCTCGGCAGCAGCAGCAGTAGACGATGATGCCAATGACGATGAGGGCCCCCACCACGCCCCCCGCGATGCCCGCATACAGCGCCACGTTCATGGAGGCTGCAAGAGGACAGAGGAGCAGCTGCACCTCCCGAGCCTCGTCCCTGCCCGGGGAGCAGCAGCTGTGGCTTCGGGTAGCGGGAGTGAGACCAGGCAGGGCAGGCCAGTGCTCTTCAGGATGGAGGCATAGACAAGGACAGACAGACAGCGGCTCTGCATCTTCTCACTCTCTGGGATACCCAGGCTCCAAGAAAGTCCTCAGGTGTCAGCCCTGCCAGCTTCTACTCTAGCTTGCCCCTGAGCTGACGTGGCGTCCCACCCAGAGGGATGGGGTGATTCCGTGACAGCTGGCTTTGAAACCTTCCCCATGCTCAGCAGGTGACCCACAGGCAGGCAGGACTGAGGAGGTCTCCGCAGTCAGTCCTCTGCCCTATTTCCAAAGAACAAGTGGGACTGTACTGGCTAGTCCCGCCTAGGTTCCTGCAGCAAGCCTGCAAGTGGAGGGCCCTAAACAGGCTCCCAGCTCTTCTCCATGGTGGTCTCAGCGGGCTCCCTGGATCCCAGCCAGTTGCTGTCTGGCCTTTGTCCCCCACCCCAAAACTGCTCTTACGAAGTCTGACAGCCACAGTGATGTTGCAGGACATCGATCCCATCTCATTGCTGGCGGTGCAGACATAGTAACCCGACGTGTCTGTAGAGATGTTCTTCAGAGAGACGGGCTGGCCTGAGACTGGGAAGGAAGAACAGTTGGGCTGAGGAGGGGGCACCATGCAGAGGGGAGGCCTGCGGAATCGGGAGGCCTGGGTTCCTAGGGAGGGAACGGCTCTGCCACCGAACTTCTCCAAGCCACGGTCTCCCCTGATGTGGAAGAAATCTCCACCTCTAGGGCTGTTCACCTTACACCAGTCGGGACCCACAATGCAGGGTGCTTAGACTCCAGTCGGGCTCCCTGGGTTTGATGCCCAGCTCTGGCACATTTACTTGGTGCCTCGGCAAGTAAATTAGCTTCACTGAACGTCTGCTTCTTCACCTATAGTTAAAAATAATAGTACCTGCCTCGCAGGGTGCTTTGAGCACAAAATGAGGTACTAATAATACATGTAAGCCCACAGCAGAATGTCCAACATGTAGTAAGTGCTCAGGAAACATAATATATGTTATGTATTACGGGAAAATAGGAGATATTATTACCACTTTTATGATCTTCAGAAACTATGTCCCCTTAGCTTGGACTCACGTGGAAGAAGGCTTGGGAAACCAAGAGCTCTGATCTCTGGATTACTGCTGTGAGTGTGTGTGTGGGTGTGTGTGTAGTGTGTGGGTGTGGGTATGGGTGTAGAGTGTGTGTGTGTGTGTGTGTGTGAGTGTGGGTGTGTGTGTGTAGAGTGTGTGTGTGTGTGAGTGTGTGTGTGGGTGTGTGTGGGGGTGTGGGTGTAGAGTGTGTGTGTGTGTGAGTGTGTGTGTGTGTAGAGTGTGTGTGTGTGAGTGTGAGTGTGTGTGTGTGTGTGTGTGTGTGTGGTCTGTGAGTGTGTAGTGTGTGTGAGAGTGCGTACGTTTGTACATGTGTGGTGTTGGGGGGGAGGCAGGCTGTCAGTCCAGGCTCCTCATCTCCCACCACTTAAGCGAGCCACTTAACTTCTTTGAACATAGCTGCCTCATCTGGCAGGTGGGAGTGAAAACACCTGATCCTCCTGAATCCAGGGAAATGGACCCGATGTCCTCATGAGAGAACTTTCCCCTAAACCTATGATCCCATGAATTTCTTCACCTTGAAAGGCAGAACTTTGTGTTAGACATATTTATATGTCCTGTCATCAAAGATGCTTTGTCATAACTGTTTTTTTGAGAAAAGAGTTAGAGACCTGTGTCCTCTAATTTGGCTGATCCTTGCTGCCACCAGGTGGTGGCCTCCATCCATAGGGGATGTTCTAAACTGCAAATAAAATCCTGTCACTGCTCTGTTCAGACATTTCAGTAACAAGTCCAAGCTTCACAATATGGTGACAGGTTGCAGGTCTGGCCCTGGTTGTCAGCTTTATCTCTTGCCACTTCCCCTGGTGTCCTGGGGCAAAGCCAGAGGAGCAGCCTTCCCTCCACCCCACCTCCACTCCCTTGCAAGATTGTATCGCAGCTTGCATTTTCCTTGTCTGGATGTGCTACTCAGTACATGTCCTCAAATATGATGGCCTCTCATCCTTCCAACAATCTTGCATGGTAGGTGGAACAAATATTTCAATCTCCAATTTCATAGAGGTAACTGAAATCTTAGAGAAGTTAAGTGATTTGCTCAAGGTCACAAAATTAAGAAATGGCAAAGCTGGAACACAGATGAACTTAAGAAAATTATGTTAAGTGAAATAAGCCAGGCACAGAAAGAGATACACTGCATGTCCTCACTCATAACTGGGAGAAGAAAGACAGAAAGAAAGAAAAAGGAGGGAGGGAGGGAGGGAGGGAGGAAGGAAGGAAGGAAGGAAGGAAGGAAGGAAGGAAGGAAGGAAGGAAGGAAGGAAGGAAGGAAGG
>NW_007734004.1:67106-71282 GCF_000696425.1 Galeopterus variegatus | reverse complement strand
AGAACATTACTAAGGTGGTAACCGAGTCTTTAAAAAATATGTGAGAGGGCCGGCCCGGTGGCGCACTGCTACAGTGCGCCGCTTGGGAAGCGCGGCGTCGCTCCCGCCTGAGGGTTCGGATCCCACATACAGACCGGTTCCCGCTCACTGGCTGAGCGAGGCGCGGGAGCAACACCGAGGGTTGCGATCCCGTTGCCGGTCCCCGGTCCGGTACGGGGGCAACACTGAGGGTTGCGATCCGTTGCCGGACACGGAAAAAGACAAAAGACAAAAAATAAAAAAAAAAGTCATTCGTAATCTCACCACCTAGAAATAGCACTGTGCTTTGGGGTTATTCCAATCTTTTCACTAATATTTTCTTCAAGTTCTTTCCTGGATTCTCTGTAATACATTATCCCTTCTGTCCTGGAATTCCATACCTCAGTGTGTTTTCTGGTACTGAAAAAGTGGTCCATGACCGAATTAAATTTAGAAATCCCTGATTTAGGGTTAAATAAGTTTTTAAGGGCAGAGCTCTCAGAGTTCCTAATATGCTAATGAGCACTGGGAATCTCGGATAGGGTGTTATGGTATTAATGATCCTATTTTCTTTTCTTTTCTTTCTTTCTTTTTTTTTTTTTTTTTTTTTTTTTTTTTTTTTTTTTTTTTTTTTTTTGTCCTTTTTTGAGACCGGCTGCACCGCGCTCAGCCAGTGAGCGCTGTGAGCGCAGCGGTCGGGCACACCGGTCATCCCTATATAGGAACCGAACCCGCGGCGGGAGCGCTGCTGTGCTCCCAGCGCCGCACTCTCCCGAATGCGCCACGGGCTTGACCCTAATGATCCTATTTTCTAAACTAATTGGACTTTGTTATTTTTAAGAGGTACCTTGAAGGAACTTGGGGAACTGCTCTAGGACCCTGGGCATGTTTAGGAGGTCTGAGCTCTTATCAGTTTAACACTACTACAGAGTGTGCAACTCAGCCTCTGTGTTAGGGGTACCTAGCACACTGCACACTGCTCGAGGACCTTCTCACTTATCAAAGCCCAGCTTTGAGCTCTATGCCTTATTGAAGGTAGGTGAATATGTGGTTTCCTAGACCAGTGAGTCAGCACTGTCCTCCCGTTCCCCGAAGCAAACAGCAGACATTAGAAGTTCCTCTGGGGTGCACCAGTACACACCTTGTGCCACAGGACCTGCTTTGATTCTGACTTGGGGCTCCCAAGCCCCTTTTCCTTTTGGAAAGGGGCTAGCAGTTGCTGTAATCTGGTGAAAGCTACTGTTTCTGCTGTCATGGCGACATCTTGTGGTTAAAAAGGAAAACGCAAGAACAGCCATCTGCCCCCCACCTTTCCTCTGCTCCAGCTGTGGAGAGATTCCCCTCCAGAGAAGCCCTGGTCTCCTCCAAGACACTGACATCGAGTGCATAATATTTTCTGCCTCCCCTACCCTTCCCCACCCATCCCATGTCTTGTCAACAAGCTTGGGCTTCTACTTGTCACCAGGGCCCTCCAAATCCTCCCTGGACCCATCTGCACTCGTCACAACCTCTTCCTCTAAAGTGCTCCAGCCCCCAGCATTACCCCTCCCTCCTTCCTTGACATCCAAATTCCTATTCCTTTGATGCGTGAAACTCAGCTGACTGGAACACAGTTTGCAAAGTATGTCCAGAGCTATCACACATGTGATCTTCTCTTATCTTCCATAGCCTTCGGGGAAATGTGGTATTATGATAATTCTGGCTTTTTTAAGATGTCGGTACTAAAGGTCAGAGAGGCTGTGAGTGACTTACAGCTACAAGGTGGAGAGGTCAGGACTCACATCCTTGTTTTCTGATTGCAGATTCTCTGTTCTTTTCACTGCTAGCTTGCTTCCACTGATTGCTAAGTCAAAGGAACCAATTGTTAACGGTGGAAATTCTGTCTCCAGACGTAAAAGGGCAGAGGAACCCTCCTCTCCAAACCATCCACAGAGCACTGAAATGTTTTAAAGGTCAGAAATGGGCTTGGACTGACCTACAGAGGAAGAAGATTGGTAGATTTCTAGGGCTTTGTGAGGCGGGGCGGAGACAAAAGGCTTTGAGGACCCTACACCCACCACACAACACCATCCAGATGCAAGCTGTGTTATTACCATTAACCACATTCTTTTCTGTCACCCTCAGGTCCCACTTCTGACTCTGAGCAAATCTTAACTTGAGGCAGGATCGAGCTTCTGCAATGTAAAGAAGCAAATCCTCCCTTAACCTCCTTTCATGTCCTCCCCCTTTGGAAGGCTGAATAACTAAGTGTTGGCTTCTGACAACCAGCAGAGTCTTTCCTGACAGGGCAGTAGAGCTGTAAGCAGGGTGCCCATTTGTGAGGCCCCTCAGAAGGTGCCCAAGGCTTACAAGGCAAAGGCGCATCATGACTCTCATCGCTGCTTTTCTTACTGATGGAGTCTCCCATCAATCCTGAACCTCCATCCTCCCTTCCCCTCAGCCACACCGAATAGATTCCTGAGCTGTTCTCCACGGCCAGCCTACTCATCCTGAAGGACCCAGCTCGAATAAATGCTAATAAGATCTAGAATGAACTGAGAGCTTACTATCTACCAGGCACTGGTCTCAGTGCTTTACATGTACTTTTATTTGACCTTCACAATAACCCGATAAACACTAATATTGTGCCCATTTTACAGATGTAGAACTAAGGCAAAGAGAGGCTAAGTAACATGTCAAGGTCACACAGCTAACCAGTGGCAGAGCCAGGACTCAAGCCCACGGCATGCTCTTACCCACCACGCTAGATTGCCTGCTCAAATGCCCCCCTTCACTGATCCTCTTATGCAACCTCTGTGTTACATCACCACCAGGTATAAGACTATTGTAGTGTTCCCTACCTTGTCACCTTCAGCTTTGGGTTCCCCCATACACACTTTGCTGGAAGGAAGGTCAGTCACATCCACAGCAGACCTACCATGACCATCACTGGAGTCACCGGGTTGTTTACAGGCCAGAGAGCGCAGGCCACAGAGCCCAGGGAGAGCTGCCAGGTGGTTTCAACAAAAATTCCAGACACACTCAATAAAAATTTACCAGCCGGAAATATGTAAACAAAACTGCAAGCTTGGTGAAATTCACGTTACATCTTCTATTTTACATTAGATCAAGTGAGTTCTACTAATTCTTTTTTTATTTTTAAGAAGCTCTTGTTTTGCCTCCAAGCGAGTAAAAGGTCAAGTGACGAAGTTCACCCTGGTTTGACTGAAGCCCCAGTCTGTGCATTCACCCAGCCAGGCCCACCCAGGACACCAGACGTGCTTCCCGCCTCACACCCCACCTTCTGGGAACAGTGTGTGCACCCGCTGGCTTCACTCTCCACCTCCCGCTTCCTTTCCAACCCACACTGAACTGAAAGACCTCCTAGCAGTTAAGTCCAATGGACACCTTGCAGGCCTTGCCTTCTTTTTTGATCTTCAGGAGCACTGGGTGCAGCCGGCCAGGCAGTTGGTGGGCTCTGGGTCCCAGGGATTCCACCAGGGTATTTCCACACCAGTTGGTTCCAACATAAAGAACAGCAGGATATTTACATAGATTTTTTTTCCAGTTTGTTTCCTGACTGAAAGGTCAAATACCAAGCTGCCCAGTACAAAACTGGTCTCCTGGCAACTCTAGTTGACTCTCCCATCTCCTTCCCTGAGAATGTGGGGCCCTTACAGCCACATGGTGGTGTGACTGGGTGGGGCCACAGAAGGGTGGTGTGTTTGGGGAGGTGAGGGTCAGTGGAGTCTGAGATGGACTAGCCTGTTTAGGAAATTCCCCAGCCATGGGTGGAGCAGCAGAGTTAGACTTGGGGCCTCAAATGTATACTTTAGGACATAATCATAATGAAAATTAAAATCCCACTCAGTGCTTTTGCACAGAGTGGTTATCAGTACACGCTTATTCAAGAGAATTGAGGTGTGGGGAGTAAAGAAGACAAGGCAACACTTCCGTGTTTCTTTTTTTTTTTGTCTTTTTTTTCGTGTCCAGCAACGGATCGCAACCCTCAGTGTTGCGCCCATACCGGACCGGGACCAGCAACAGGATCACAACCCTCGGTATTACGCCGGCACCTCGCTCATCCAGTGAGCGGGAACTGGTCTGTATGTGGGATCCGAACCCTCCGCGGGAGGGCCGCCGCGCTCCCAAGCGGCGCACTGTAGCAGTGCGCCACCG
>NW_007734004.1:63294-66975 GCF_000696425.1 Galeopterus variegatus | reverse complement strand
TACTTTAGGACATAATCATAATGAAAATTAAAATCCCACTCAGTGCTTTTGCACAGAGTGGTTATCAGTACACGCTTATTCAAGAGAATTGAGGTGTGGGGAGTAAAGAAGACAAGGCAACACTTCCGCGTTTCTTTTTTTTTTGTCTTTTTTCGTGTCCAGCAACGGATCGCAACCCTCAGTGTTGCGCCCGTACCGGACCGGGACCAGCAACAGGATCACAACCCTCGGTGTTACGCCGCACCTCGCTCATCCAGTGAGCGGGAACCGGTCTGTATGTGGGATCCGAACCCTCCGCGGGAGGGCCGCCGCGCTCCCAAGCGGCGCACTGTAGCAATGCGCCACCGGGCCGGCCCAACACTTCCGTGTTTCTGCTACGTGCTTTACGTGAATCATTTTTATTTCTCACAATGACCTGTGAGGTAGGTATCATTATGAGAGACCGGTTCTTAGAGAGATGGCCCAAGATATCAGAGGCAACTGCAAGGTCGGGAACTGGGGCAGCCTTCACGGGGATCTGAGTGGTCAGCTCCAGTCTCCCCTGGCAGCCCTAGCCAATCAGCTGCACGTTGATGTGGGGGCCCGCTTTCCCTGCTGACCCCAGTACCTGGTTGGGTCAGTGGCCGCTCCTGGTTCAGCGTGTTGTAGCTCTTCCAACTGTACTGAGGGGCTGGGGAGCCCTCCTTTGATTGGCAGGTCAGCTGGATGTCGTTCCCAATCACAGTTTCTCCCTCGATGCTGCAGTCTGGCTTGGAGGGTGGCACTGTGTAGAGAAGGGACCAAAGAGAAGGCATCAATCAAGTGGGGCTTGGTGACAGCCCCTGAACAGTCCACCCCCCACACACTGCCTTGTTTGTTCACAGGCAGAGAAATTCATAGTTCCATGGTGAGATGTAACACTGTAAAATCAATTCGCCCCAAAATATCTCCTTAGTGGCCTGTCACCATCACAGAGCAGCAATGCATACAGTGGGAAGCATCACAGGCCAGCAGCAGCTTAAGGTGTGATTTCTCATGTTCTCTAGTTTAGTGTCATGGGATTTTAAAGATACTCAAACATGGCCATTATAAAGTTGGGGATACTGAGACCCTGAGAGAACACCTGCTCATGGGTCCCAGCAGATCTGGGCCTAGAACCAGGTCTTCTGACTCCAGACCCAGTGCAGCTCCACCAACCCATATCAGCTTCCTCTGCCATGGATGCATCTGTCCATTTTAGGTAAATCCCTAATCCCTCTTGACCTCCGTGTTCCCATCCATAAAATGCGGGAACAACAAACCTTTTCTGTATACAGCCAGATGGCAGTATTTTAGGCTTGGTAGACCACATATGGTCTCTGCTGCTGCTTCTTTTTCTTTTTCTTTCTTTTTTTTTTTTTTTAGAACACTTTAAAAATGTAAAAAGCTGTGGGCAGGGGCAGGCGGCGGGCTCAGATAGTTAGAATGTGATGCTGATAAGACCAAGGTCCAGGGTCCGATCCTTGTACCAGCCAGCTACACACACAAAAATAATAATAATAAGATAAATAAAAGACTAAGAATAAAAGGTTGTGAGCTGGATTTGAACAGTTTACCCACCCCTGGGTTAAATGATCTCTAAGGCCCTTCAGCTCTAACTTCTTAGGAATGTTCTCTTTGGGTTAAGCGTTACCCTCTTCCCATGCTTTGCTGACAAAATGCAATTGCCGCAAGTGATGGCATGGGATAGATCATGGGGGCTGAAAAGATGGGAGGGGGCAGAGATAAGGAAAAGAAAGCCACAGAAAGGAGGTGATGAAAACCAGCAGGCCCCACTCACAATCCTAACCCGATCTCCCCAGATTCCTGGAGAACGTAAGCCTGTGCCTTTCACGCAGCATTGTTAACATACCACTGTGTAGAGTGGTTCATTCTACAAACCTTATTGGTGCCTATTGTGTGCCTGACAGTGCTGGGCACTGGAATGACATCGTGAGTCAAGGAATCCAGTGGTAGCAAAAGACAAGATGGGACAAGGAGCAGGCAGGAGGCAAAGCTGCTGGGGCAGGAACGGCCAGAACACTGACCCAGTCACAGCATCAGCTGTGACCTGAAGAAAAAGTGACAGTAAACGAGCTCAGTGGTGGAGGTGGTGGTAGTGGTCAGAAAAAGAGAGATGAGGGTACTCCGGGTAGAGGGATCAGCATGTGCTAAGGCTCGAAGGCAAGAAGAAGCATGACGTAAGCTTGAGACTTCAGGTAGTGTCCTTCAGGGTGAGAAGAAGAGGACACACAGTGGAGAGGGTTATTGTTGGAATCCCTGGGTGGCAGGCTTGTCCCCTCCAGTTCTTTCTTTTCTTGCCCCTTGGATGGCTTGCTTGTGCAATAAACAGTGCTGCCTGGTCCATAATCCAGGTGCACAGTCACCAAGCACCGGAGTGAATTCCAATCTCATCCCCTCTCGGAAGTTGCTGGGCGAGGCTATCCAGGACACACCTCTTCCCCAGCCCAGCAGCTGCAGTTTTTCCTCTTGGAAACAAGCAGGCTGTTGTTGGGTGTGCCCAACATCTCCTGCTGCCATAACGAGGGCCAGCCAGGTGGGGGGCGAGCATGGGGGAAATTAGAGACACTACCTTATTGACACTCCCAGGAGGACAGTCCCTAAACCCAAGAGGCTCAGAATTCAAGGTGGGGCTTCATATATCCTGGCCCAGACCCCTGGACTGAAGCAGTGTGGGTGGCAGAGGCTGCTGCCTGAGCAACACTCAAACCAGCAGCCCTCCTGCCCACCCTGCAGGCCCAGCAAGCAGGGACCGGGGACAAGAGAGGGATGACACCACATCCCAGAGGACCCCCATCTAGGACAGGCTCGCTGAGCCAAGCTTTATCTCTTGAGTTCTCCAGAGGTACAGGATCAACCCCTCCACCCGTCCATGCCATTCACCGCTGTTCCCAGGAGTGCCTTGAACAGGAGGCTAAGGCTTTATTTCACAATTACAGAGCTGGCCTAGAATACCAAGGAAGGCCCGCCTGCTACGTGCGCATGACCGAAAGCAGAGCCTTTCTAGGGATACAGGACAAAAAGGGAAGGAAAGTGACTGCGGCCAACCGGCACCTAGAGAAGCATAAAAAAGCAATCTGAATGCATCCAAAGACTACATTTTACTAATCCCACCATTTACTAAGGAAAAACTAGGAGAAGCAAATCCTAATTCTCTCCAGAGGCAGAAATAGAGATAATGGCGAACGAGGGACCAGCCACCCCCAAGCAGATCAGCTGTCGGGAGGAACCTGTCGGGTTCTTTGTCCCCTGGCTCTTAACCTCAGCCCCCAAACTCCCTTCCCACTTCACCTCGCCCAGGCACCCCCTGCCCTCACGCTGTCCTGATCCCTCACTGAAGGTCTCTCTCCTCAGCCCCCCACCCTCAAAAAGTTAGGACCTTGAATCAGACAGATCTAGTTCAAACAGCCCTTCCACACAGGTGGGGGCCGTGAGAACTCCGGGGTCTTGGTCTCTGATTCCCAGCTGGCCCGTCTCACCTCCCGAGCAGAAGGTACCCCTAGGCGTTAGCTGAACATTTACTGAGCGAGAAGTGAGGGGCAGGGAGGGGGAGAGGGAACGTGCTGGGCCCCAGGCCTCTCCGAAGCCTGCGATTCCTCCTGCACACGGCAGGGGGCGCCAGAGGCCGGAAAGACCACCGATCCCGCCGCGTCCGGGATCCCA
>NW_007734004.1:57250-62805 GCF_000696425.1 Galeopterus variegatus | reverse complement strand
CCCCCCCCCCACCCCCGGCGAGGGTGAGGGGCTGCCTCCCGTCTGGAAGCTTCCTGCTCGCCCACGTTTACTGTGAGGTCGCCCGATCCCGTATAATTGAAGCCCTTTTGCTTAAAAATAGCTCCCCTGCAAAGTCGTTTGGAAAAAAAGCTTTTAAAAAAAAAAAAAAACTTTTTTTTTTTTTTTTTTAAAGATTTTTACTGGATGTAATACAAAATGATCTCTCTTTTTTAACAGCAAAGGGCTGGTTGCAGCGAGTTCCATATTCTCAGGTTAAACTTGTATTCTTCACCCTTCAGGTTAACTAGTTCCCTGTAAAATCTGGCCCTGGATGGGGAGATGGGGGGTGGATCGGGCATTCATACTTACTTGGGTCCTGGGACCTTCCCCACAATGAGTTCAAATGCCTTCCCTGAAGGAAATGGGAGCTATTTAAGGGACTCCCAACATGTACACGTACATGTATGTGGACGTGTATATGTGTGTGTTTATAGAGGGGGGTGTATTGTGGTCTTATTTCTACAAAAAAGCAGGAACAGCTTTAACATCCATCAGTGTGAAGCACTTGAATAAATCAAGGTACATCCACGAGATGGAATGTATGCTCTTAACAGGTAGATCTGTAAGTCTTGATTTGGAGAAATGAGCACGAAATATTAAGAAAAAGCAAGTTGCAGAGTGATCTTTATAATATGATCCCATACGAGATGGAATGTATGCTCTTAACAGGTAGATCTGTAAGTCTTGATTTGGAGAAATGAGCATGAAATATTAAGAAAAAGCAAGTTGCAGAGTGATCTTTATAATATGATCCCATTTTTTTAAAGGAAAGAAAGGAAAAAAAGTATGTTCGAATGTGTATGTGTGTTAAAAGGACTGGCGAGAATACGCACCTACATTGCTGCTAGCTGCCTCACTGGCCGTAGGGTGGAAGGAGGCGGTCTTAGCTACTCCTTACACAGAGCTTACGCTTGCATAGTTGTGTAGTGTGACTCACTCTAACGCTTTCAAAAAGACAGGCAACCACCTTATGCAATTAAAAATAAAATCCCAATAAGTAATGTAAAGGGAAAAAGGAAAACAGAAGGATGATCCACTGTTCTGGCTTAAATTGTTGCTACCCCCCAAGGGTGCTGCCATTTCTTATACTGGATGTAGACTAGGTGCTCACCAAAGTTTTTCCAATAACTCTGACTTTGAGCAAGTTGCCTCCATTCTCTGGGCCTCATCTACAAAATGAGAACATTAAAGTAGCTGATCTTTCAGATCTTTTCAAAACTATAAATTCCAGTAATAAGATGTCATTCCTATGAAAAGAATGTTATCTTGGGACATATTTCAAAGGCAGTTGAACCTGCCCAGTGCTGTATGTTGGGGGCTGGAGTGGGGAGATGGTGGTGTGGGGTTTCCACTGGGTGACCTGTAAGAGACTCATGATGTGGCCCTCAGGTACCCAATTAAGGCACAATGAGAGTCTTTGCAATAGGATTTAGGATTTTCCTTTTTCTTCTCTTTAAAAAGTTTTGCATGAAAAAGAGAAGAGTTGGTGTGGGGAAAAGAACCCGAGACAGAGCAAGGGACCACTCCAGATCAGCCTTCTCCTCTGCCCTGGGGATCTGTCTGCCACTGGTGAACTCTGAAGAGCCTTCAGTTCCCCAGGGAGGACAGCGCCCTGCCCGGAGACAGACGGGACGAGGCCAGGAGTCTTGGCTCTTGTGGCTGCTGCTGCCTTTGACTTTATCTTACCCCAGGAACTTCTCCTTGCCCAGCCACTCGTCCCCAGCCTCTTCCTCCAACTCACGAAAGGAATTGAGACACTCACCGAGGACCAAGAGGCGGACGCGTGACTTGGAGGTGCCGCCCAGGTCTGACATCAGCACAACGGAGCACTCGTAGGTACCGTTGTCGTCCATGGTCAGCTGACTGACGGTGATGGAGGCGTCTGAGTGCGCGGCATTGCCCGATATGTTGACGCGGTTCTCATAAAGGTCACCGTAGAGGTAGTTTTGGGTGGAAAATTTCCAGATGACCACCGATTCCTGGAGGAAGAGGAAATGGTCTTCACCCTAAGGCCCTGGCATGGTGCTTCCAGCCTCTCCTGGCCACTGTCACCCACCATCACCAGAGCCCAGAAGCATGGGCACGCCAACCCCTCCCAACACACAGCTCTGCCACATGGTGCCCTGTTGTGGAGTTCTTCTATTTATTTTTTAAATGCAAATATTGAAAGACCAGGGAAGCAGGCAGGCAGTTCATACCACAGGAGCCCGTGTAGATAAGTGAAACTGTCTCAGATCCCAACACTGCAACCTCTTGTTATAACCACTGGCATCTCTCTTGTCTCTTCTGTTCCAGTCCATTGTCTATTCTCACTCATTCTGTCAACCGGTATTTATTGAGCACCTACCATGCTCCAGGATCATGCTCGGCAGCCACGCTTGGCTTCCAAGCCCACTTTATTTACTTGAATCCTGCCTTTGGAACTTATTTATTCATTAACATAGTCATTGTTTATCAAACAGTATATGGCAGTGGCTAAAATCACAGACTTTCAAGGTAGACTGCTTCAGTTCAGATCCCAATTCTGCCACTTACTGGCCGTATGACCCTGAGCAGAATGCTTGACCACTCTGTGACTCTATTTCCTCCTCTACACAATGGGGATGGTGATAATAATAACACCTGCCTCATAGCATCGTAGTGAGGATTAAAGAACATAATATCTGCAAAGCAGTTAGAGCACTGGCTGACATGGTAAGTTTCTGTAAGTACTGAGCACCTACTAAGTGTCTGACATTCAAGGATAAATTATTCACGTGTTCTGCACTCCAAGAGTAATGAGGTGATAGTCAACCAAACGTTTCCACATCTTATGATTAGCTATGGAGCCCCTGAAGAAAGGTATCACTTCTAGGCTGAGAAGTCAGGGGAGGCTTCCTAGAAGAGGTGAATCCTGAAGAACAGCTAAGAGTTGGCCAGAGCTAGGGAAGTTGGGGCAGTGAGTATCAGAGTAGGATAAATGTGTTGGGCAATTCAGGCAGAGGGAGAACCCCAGGGAAAGACCTAGAAGTGGGAAGCAACATATCAACCCCACGTGGCTCAGTATGAATGGAGGCGAGTATGTGAGTGGGGGATTGGTGGGAGGGGAGCCTGGGTAGGCAGCAGTAAAGATCAGAGCTGCTATTTATTGAGTGTGTGCTATGTGCTGGATACCATTCTAAGCACATGGAATTATCTCATTTAATCCTCACAACACCCCTGAAGGAGGTGTTATGATTATACCCATTTTACACATGAGGAAACCAAGGCACCAAGAGATTAAGTACCTCTCCCAAGTTCACACATTTAGACAAATGTCAGGGCTGAGATTCAAACTGGGCACTCTGGCTCCAGAGCCTGAACACTGGATATTCCACAAAGCCAGACATCAGACACTGTGCATGTGGCACCAAGTAGTTTGCATTTTATCCCAAAGGCACTAGAGAGCCATGTATTTCAGGGGGTTAGCTCTTGATACAGGGTGGAAAATGAATTGGAAGGAGAAAGGGAGCATGTGGCACCAAGTAGTTTGCATTTTATCCCAAAGGCACTAGAGAGCCATGTATTTCAGGAGGTTAGCTCTTGATACAGGATGGAAAATGAATTGGAAGGAGAAAGGGAACCTGTTAAGAAATCAGTTTAGCAATTCAGGTGGGAAACGGTGAGTTCTCAAATAAGGATGTGGCAGTGCAGACAGACAGATTGAAAAGAGTTTGAGGAGTGTGAGGAGGTAGACCAGTGAGACTTGAGATGGACTAAATGTACAGAGTTAGGGAGTGGCAGATCTCAAGGGAGAGGGTTTTTGGCTTGGATGTTTGGGTGATATCATTTCCAAGGGAGGAAACACATAGGAACAGAATATTTTAAGAAAAAACAATGTGTTCTGTTTACGTGTGGGGTGCCCGAAGTGTCCCTGGACACCTAGTGTAACTGAGGTGAAGGTTTGACAGTCAGCAATGTGTTGATGTTCACTGAGACATGGGCTAGATGAAGCCACCCACGGTAAATAAGTAGAGAAATGGCAAGTCCCCAAGTTACTTCATTCGAAGGGTCAAGAAGAGGTCAGAGAGATAAGAGGAAAAGCCAAGACAAGACTGCCAAAAAGCCCAGGCAGGAGGACTCCAAGATTGGAAAATGATTGATAGTGTGAAACGCTAACAAGAACTGAAATAAGATGACTGAATAAAGTATATTGAATTGAGCAAAAGAGAAAATGCTGGTGATTTCAGCAGGGTGTTAGGGGCAGAAGCCAGCTCATGGCGGGGAGAGGGGAGAATGCGGAGACACTGTGTCAGGTCTGATGCCTGCACAAGCAGTGTGCCCTTTGTGCAAATGAGAGTATGGTTTTCAGACAAACACAGCCTGTGTCAGGGCACACACTTGGCTAACGGAGCACAGGCCCCTGCTGGATACTCTTGTGAGAGGCACAATCTGTTCAACCACATGGTATGTGACAGCCCTGGTATGGCAGACAAGTCTTTCAGGAAGCTTGGCTGAGAAGGGGAAGAGAAACATGGCGGGAGATGAGCAGGTGTCTCAGGCTGGGGACCAGTCCATGGATGCTGGTCTTTCCCAGCTCAGCTCTTTTCTGACCCTGGCTAGCTGTGCCCAGGATTCTCCTCCCTGAATTCTCCTCCCTTCAGAGATATCCTAAGGCTTCCTGCCTGGATCTCCCCCTGGCCACATCCCTTGCTAGGACCTGTCACAATAATCTCCTTGAGGGAACAGATTTAATCCCTTTCTCTGCACCTTTGCTTCCTCTCCAGGGAATTGCCTCAAATCCTTTTGGAACTAAGGGATCCATCAGTCAAGAAAATAACTTTAGTATCTACCTCAGCACCCAGAAAAGAGTCAGGCATAGACCTTACATCTGGTTTGCTGAATATATGTGATGGTGGGAGAAGGTGTCCTTCAGTTCCTGCAGGCAAAAGGCAGCAGCTTTCCTCTCCAGGTTTCCACTCTGGGGCTCTGGGAGCAGACAGGACACACAGCCGTGGGACCTCAGGGTCCCCTGGTGCATCAAGCCAGGACGTGCTCTCCTACCCCATCTGCCTGCCACTCTAGGACTTGGCTGCCCTGGGCCACCCCTTCTTTCTTGTCAAGGAAAAAGCTAAATCCTTTCACTTGGAGTGGCCAGGGATCTAATGCTTACCTCTGCCCAGTGTGTGTGTGTTTTAACAGGAGACCTCACTTCTGAACTTATGAATAAATGCTCCACTTGTTACAACTAAAGAAATGTGAATTTCACCACTAATTTGATACTTTTTTCACTTATCAAATTGTCAAATATCAAACAGCTTAAGAACACTGTGTTGGAGAAATTGGTGCCCTCACTGTTGTTGGTGAAAATGAAGACTGGTAAGACACCTAATGAGAGCAATTTGACATTATTTATCAAAATTTCAAATTCACATACCCTTTGACCCAGAAGTTCCACTTTTAAAAATCTATCATGTATATGTATAAACACACATACGAGGGTACTTCAAAAAGTGCAGGGAAAGATTTGTATTATC
>NW_007734004.1:54730-57125 GCF_000696425.1 Galeopterus variegatus | reverse complement strand
ACCTCTGCCCAGTGTGTGTGTGTTTTAACAGGAGACCTCACTTCTGAACTTATGAATAAATACTCCACTTATTACAATTAAAGAAATGTGAATTTCACCACTAATTTGATACTTTTTTCACTTATCAAATTGTCAAATATCAAACAGCTTAAGAACACTGTGTTGGAGAAATTAGTGCCCTCACTGTTGTTGGTGAAAATGAAGACTGGTAAGACACCTAATGAGAGCAATTTGACATTATTTATCAAAATTTTAAATTCGTATACCCTTTGACCCAGAAGTTCCACTTTTAAAAATCTATCATATATATGTATAAACACACATACGAGGGTACTTCAAAAAGTGCAGGGAAAGATTTGTATTATCTTTTAATTCTATTTTTCCATGGATTTTGTGAAGTACCCTCAAGTACGTACGTGTGTGTGTGTGTGTGTGTGTGTGTGTGTGTGTGTGTGTGTGTACCCAAAGACATACATAGAAGGATATTTATATTTATTGTAGCATTATTTGTAGCAGTGAAATATAGGAAACAAACCAAATTTCCATTGATGGTACATGGAATACCTTCATAAAATGAAATGTTTTATGCAAATGTTTAGAAAAATAAGATAGATATAAATATACTCATATATGGAAAAAGCCCAACATATATTAAAAGAAAAAAAGCCAAGTGCAGACAGTATGTATGCAGTCTATGCAAACATGCATATTCATATGTACAAAGGGTCTTCAGAAAGTTCATGGAAAACTTTGTATTATCTTTTAATTCCATTTTTCCATGAACTTTTTGAAGTACCTGCATATGTATAGATTATATCTGTGCTTCTATAGCCTTGCCTGGGGGTGGAGGAGGAGAGTGGACAGTACAGGGATAGGGTGTGGGAACAGCGCGGCTGGGACAGGAGGGCAGGGACAGGAATGAGCTTCCTCACTGTACACTTTTTATGATGTTTTGATTTTCAAATCATGGGATTATATTATCTACCTAAAAATAAAAATAGGAAAAGAAAATAAAACAAACCTCCTCTGCACTCTTCAAATCAAAAGAACCCAAACCTGGAAAAACACTCCATAAAATTAAATTTGACCCTAGAGCGAGGACTATGCTAATCAAAAGGAGTAACTGACTCAAATGGTACAATTTAGGTCATTTGAGACTGGCCAACAGAAAGGTATTTTAAGGCGGGTGACTTTTTCATAATAAAGGGAGTATCATCCGGCCCTCCCCGGGTCCGGCATGCAGTGCCCCGCCCAGCCACCCAGCGTGGGGCTCATGTTTGCTGTAGCTAACGTTTCTTAAAAGACTCTACAGTGCTGCCATCCACGAGGTCACGATCAGGGGATAATCATTCCCGTGATCAGTACCCCGATCGTTTCACGACCTCTTACCGTGTGACTCTTCAGAAGCTTATCCCATTGGATAAATCCATCTCGGTCGGTAGCAGTAGTGTGGTAGGTGCATGGAAGGGTGACACTGCTTCCCTGGGCAGCCCGAAGAACGTCCTGTGGGGTTTCCACAGAGATGGCATCAACAGTCACCCAGACTGAAAAGAAAGTAGGAAGTGGGAGGGAAAAGTCAATGACATGGACATACCCACTCATTGCTCATGGGACCTCTGAGCGAGTGCCAAGGAACGTCCTTGCTCCTCCAGCCACAGCTAGACATGCCAGGCATGCTGCAACAGTGGTCTTAGCCAAGGCACGCCAGCGTCCTCCTCCAAGACTGGGGTGAGAATGGGCACACGTACCTTGTTCACCTTAACTCCATCTTGCAGTACCACGAAGAAGTTACACACATTTGGTGGCTAACAGCCCGGCTTTGAACCTCAGCCCCACCTCTTACCAGCTGTGAGAACTGTTCTAAGCCTCAGCTTTCTCACTGGTGAAACAGGAGTCCTAATATTTCCCAGGGTTGTTGGGGAAATTAAAGAACATGCCATGTATAACTATTTTTTCTTATTGCCTGGCACATAGAAAGTTCTCAATAAACATAACCTGCCATCTTTTTTGTTGTGATGATGGTTTATTTATTTATTTAACAAGTATTTATGAAACACATGTGGTAATGAATTTGATGAAAAAGATTAAATCAAGGTAAAGAGATAGAGAGTATTCCCAGGGGAGTTTATTTTACATAAGTTTATCAGGAAAAGGTGAGAAAAAGAGTGTGGCCACACCAGTACCTCCCATGACACATACTCTTCTTTCCGTGGGGAGGTGACTCTCCTCCAACAGGAGGTGGGGTTTATGTCCCACCCTTTGAGTCTGGGTGACCTGTGCCTACACTGTAAGTGCTGCTACATGGCTCTGAGACTAACTCAGAAGAGGCCATATACTTCACCTGGTCCTCTTGAGATGCTTACCCTGGGAACTTAAGTCGATATTCTGTGAGAAT
>NW_007734004.1:51548-53325 GCF_000696425.1 Galeopterus variegatus | reverse complement strand
AAAAGTTCATGGAAAAACAGAATTAAAAGGCAATACAAATCTTTCTATGAGCTTTTTGAAGGCCCCTCATACATCTTTTGGGAGTCTTCAGCTCTCTGCCATTTAAGGCCAAAGGATGTTGAGGATCACCGATGGAGTGCATGGAGACGGGGAGGATATCTGGGACTGAACCCTGGGGTACGCTGGTGCTTAGTGGTGGAGAAAATGAGGAAGAACTAACAAGAGAGAAGGGAAACAGGCCAGAGAAATAGGAAGAGAACCAAGAGAAAGTGTTTCCCAGAGGCCAAGCAGGGAAAATGTTTCATGAAAGCGAAGGGTGTCAACTGCTCAAATGCTGCTGATCTGTCAGACCAGGGAATTGAGGACTGAGAAACGATCAGGGATGTGGTGACACAGAGGTGACCTTGCCATGAGTGGATGCAGTGGAGATGGAGACTGAATGGAGTGGCTCAAGAGCAAATGGGACAAGAGGAAGTGGACAGCTTCTGCTGGAAGAGGAAAGAGAAAATGAGCTGTAGTAGCTAAAAGAAGCTGTAGGGTCAGGAGAGATTTGTACCTTTTAAAAATACATATGTTTGATGATCTAAAAAAAAATATATATATATATGTATATATATTTTGTGTGTGTGACCGGTCGCACCACGCTCAGCCAGTGAGCGCTGTGAGTGCACTGGTCATCCCTATATAGGATCCGAACCCACGGCGGGAGCGCGGCTGCGCTCCCAGTGCCGCACCCTCCCAAGTGCACCACGGGCTCGGCCCTAAAAAATATTTTGACACTGTGTTTGTTGATGATGATAATGAATCAAGAGAGAATGGGGACAGAAATGATGTCCTTGTAGGGCAAATGGGGCTGCAGGTAGGGAGCTAAGGGAGGCGGGCCTTGGGAAGNTCCCTTCCAGGCAGAGGCACAGCAAGGGACAGACACAAGGCAAGAGTAAACTTGGTCCACGCGCAAAGAACAGCAAGGAAGCCAGCGTGGCGGGAGGGAAGTGAATGAGGAGGAGAGAGGAGGCAGAGTAGAGCCGTCTCAGACCACATCGAGCGTTGTAGCCCTTACGGAGGACTTTATATTTTCCTCTGAATGAGACGGGAAGCCCCTGAAAGAATTTAAGCAGAGGTAATATATTTGACATTCATTTCTGAAAAATCATTCTGGCTGAGGTGAAGTGAATAGGCAGGAGGGGAATGGAGAACAAGCAGGGAAACCATGCGAGAAGTGACTTCAGTCACCCACATGAGCAGTGACGGTGGCTTGGATGTGGGTGAGGGTGACGGAGGTGGTGAGATGTGGTCCAAGTGGGAAGGAGTCTACAAGCAGAGCTAATAAAATTCGATTGCAGTCTAGATTTGGCATGTTAGAGACAAAGAGGAGTCGGGTAGATGCAAAGATTGGTCTGAGCAACTGGAAGAATGAAATTGTCATTTATTGAGTTGATGACAGCTGAGGGAGGAGCAGGTTTCAGGGGTAAGATCAGGAGTTTGTTTGCACACATATAAGTTAGAGAGGCTTGTTAGGCATCCAAGTGGAGATCTTGAGGTGGCAGTTGTGTAAGTCTGGAGTTCCAAGGAGAAGCGTGGAATGGATCTACAAGGGTACTTCAAAAAGTTCATGGAAAAACAGAATTAAAAGGCAATACAAATCTTTCTATGAGCTTTTTGAAGGCCCCTCATACATCTTTTGGGAGTCTTCAGCTCTCTGCCATTTAAGGCCAAAGGATGTTGAGGATCACCGATGGAGTGCATGGAGACGGGGAGGATATCTGGGACTGAACCC
>NW_007734004.1:50327-51356 GCF_000696425.1 Galeopterus variegatus | reverse complement strand
CACAGCGGGAGCGCGGCTGCGCTCCCAGTGCCACACCCTCCCAAGTGCGCCACGGGCTCGGCCCTAAAAAATATTTTGACACTGTGTTTGTTGATGATGAGAATGAACCAAGAGAGAATGGGGACAGAAATTATGTCCTTGTAGGGCAAATGGGGCTGCAGGTAGGGAGCTAAGGGAGGCGGGCCTTGGGAAGAACCCCAGGCCATACGTCCACTGTGACAGGATGTGGCTGTGGATGCAGGTGTGTTGGTAGGTTTGGTGGTAGGAGGGTGGTCAAGTTCTTTCTGAGTGCTCGTATGATAAGGTTGCAGCATAATGAAGGAAAATGTCCTGCTGAAGACCAGCCTCCATCACCCAGCTCTGAACACTCCACCATCCCATCAATGTTTGAGTTGGATTAACACATTTCTCTTTTAAAATGCAAATAGCTCTTGAGGAACAGCTAAAGCATTTGGGTTGCTCATATTTTAGTATGCAGTACTTCATTAAAAGTATTTCGTAAAGTGAAAATCAGCCACCTTTTCAGAATGGGCACTGTGCTATGAGGGTAATGCCAGCTCCTAGGGCCAGTTGGTAAAGTCAGAGAGATCAGATCTTGGGGTTGAGAGGAGCAGGAAGCTGTCAAAAGCCAGCTTTCTCCTCCTTGGCATTTGCAGATTTTCCTCATGGTGACCCCAGTGCCAGGAGCACTGAGAATTAGTTCAAATGCTGGCTTCCCAAGTTGCTGATGTCTGCTTCAGAAGCTGCCTCCCACATAGCATGGACAGCTGATCTGCCCCCCAGTCAGCACAGGACCACTCAGTGGAGACTGGTCAGGAATACAGACCTGCAGAGGTGCAGTTTGATGAAAATACTTAGGCCCAGACCAGACACAACCCAGGTGTACCAGATCTCACAAGACCTGGAAGGATCTACAAAGACAACCATTAAAACCTGAGCTGCATGCAAACCCATCCCCAGGGAATCAACAGCAAAGCAGCAATTTAGCTCAACCACAGGGTTCAAGTGCTGGTCCCCACAGGAAGTTCC
>NW_007734004.1:48572-49699 GCF_000696425.1 Galeopterus variegatus | reverse complement strand
AAGTAGTGGGAACAGCAAATAATCCAACACAGAACTGAAAGAAAAAACAAAATACCCGCAGCCTGGAGACAAAGTTTGATATTAACTAGTAAAGGTCTCACTTCACCAAAGAACACCTATAACACCTAGAAGGATCAGAAGCCCCCTAGTCCACCAAGCCATGGAGAGGGGAGGGCTAGAGGCCTCAGCCATGCCCCCCAACACCCACAACCAGCCCAGTGACAACCACCAAGCTGCCGCAGAAAGTGCCCCAGGCTCCCGAATCAGGACAGAGGGGGGCCTCAGGCATCTGCCACACACACACACACACACACACCCACAACCAGCCCAGCGATGACCACAGGAAACACCACAGGCTCCCAAGCCTGGACAGTGGGAAGCCAAGGGCTTTGACCACACTCCCTGACATCTGCAACCAGCCCAACAACAATGAAACCACCACTGGAAGCCCCGTGGTCTCCCCTGCAGGAATGAAGGGGGTGCCATGGGCCTCAATCATGTCCCCCCTTTCCTCCTTCTCCAACCCTATTTCCTTCCCTGTTTCCCTCTTCCCTTCCCACCCAACTGCTCTGCAACAACATTTTAGAATGTAAAAACAGATGAAGCTGGGGACCAACCCCTGCTCCCACAACCAGGTAAGGAGCATGCCAAAAACACCACTTCCATGTGGGTGGCCCACTACAGCCACCACAATAGCCCCAGCTGCCACAAAAGCAGCTAGACACTACAACCACCATGCAGATGGCCCACCAGCCACTCAGGTGTATTGACACAAGGAGAGTCAACAGCGGAGACCAAAGAAAAGAAGAGGATGTCTCTCTCCACAAAGCCCATTCCAGAGTGACAGAAGAAGCAGCTAGTCTACAATAATAGTGGGGGACCTGATCACACCTCTCTCAGCACCGGACAGACCATCTAGGCAACAAATCAGCAGAGTAACCATTACTCTTTCAGAAGGAGAGAAGAAATCTAGGTTTATCAGAGTAGGAGGGGGGAGGAAGAGGGGTACAGGGAGAGACTGGACAGGGGCATAAAGAAAAGGTATGATTTGTAATAATATATAAACTATTAATATTAATTTGATCAACATACATCAACATTGATCCCCCAAAATATGTATAATCAAT
>NW_007734004.1:48017-48315 GCF_000696425.1 Galeopterus variegatus | reverse complement strand
CTCTCCCACCCTGTTGCTTCCTTTGACCTGTGCCCCTCATGCTCCAGAAGTTTTCTTTTCTATCTTCCCTCCTCATTCCCCGACTCTCTTCTCAAGGCTAAGCTCTCCTGATGCTCAAGAAAAAAACAAGCAACCCAATCAAAAAATGGGCAAAAGAGCTAAGCAGGCATTTCTCTAAAGAACATATACAAATGGCCAACAGTCATATGAAAAAATTCTCAACATCACTCAGCATCAGGGAAATGCAAACCAAAACCACACTGAGATACCATCTCACCCCAGTTAGGATGGCCAAAAT
>NW_007734004.1:28542-48007 GCF_000696425.1 Galeopterus variegatus | reverse complement strand
GCGGAGACCAAAGAAAAGAAGAGGATGTCTCTCTCCACAAAGCCCATTCCAGAGTGACAGAGAAGCAGCTAGTCTACAATAATAGTGGGGGCCCTGAATACACCTCTCTCAGCACCGGACAGACCATCTAGGCAACAAATCAACAGAGTAACCATTACTCTTTCAGAAGGAGAGAAGAAATCTAGGTTTATCAGGGTAGGGGGGGGAGGAAGAGGGGTACAGGGAGAGACTGGACAGGGGCATAAAGAAAAGGTATGATTTGTAATAATATATAAAATATTAATATTAATTTGATCAACATACATCAACATTGATCCCCCAAAATATGTATAATCAATTATGATTCAATTAAAAAATATATATATATATATATATTAAAAAAATGTTCAGGGAAATTTAGCAATTTTCTTTATCTAGATATAGCAGCTAACAAACAGCAGAACTGCCAGCAAGTCCGTCTGATATAGGCGGCCCCACTGAAGGTATAATGCTGTGGCCCCACTATTAGGGCAAAGTGCTAATTTTTGCCTGCAAGGCTGGGGGTGGGGGGTGGGTGGGAAGGCATTTGTCCTGGCTACAAAGAGAATCCATTTCCTATCTTATCCCTTGACCACATCACTCCCCTCACCCCCTGTCACATAAACTCTTGCATGCTTCTTCAGTCCACCACCAAGTATTTAAAATGTGCCTACTATATAGAACCTGCTCCCTGCTCTGTTCTGGGAGATAAGATATTTGCCCATAAACTCACTTTCTTACCCTGGTAGAGTTTATGGACATAGACTAGACTCATACACACAGCTAAGTCCTCATCACCAAACTCTAAGTACAATATTTGCTTGCAGAAGAGGAATCAATGTGGGCCTTATGGAGGAGGAGAACTAGGCTGGTAACGTCACAGAAATAACATCCACTGTTTGCCAGCCCCTCACGGTCCCCAGGTGCTTCACATTCTTGGGGTGAGCCTCTGCCAAATGGAACAGTCTGGATTGGCTGGATTCAGAAAGTCTCTGAATATCCCTCCCAGGAGGGCAGTATGTTCTAATCAGCCACTCCCAGCACCTGTTCTGTCCCTCTCCCAACTCTTCCTTTCTTCTAATTGAGAAACGTCCCTTCAAAACTTCAATTCCTTTGTCTGTATCCCTCTGTACTTATCACACAACTTGTCCACAGCCATCTCAGGAAGGAGCAGCACAGTGCAGAGTTTAATGCACAGGCTCTGGAGCTAGAATGCCTTCACTGCAATTCCAGTTTCTTTATTTACTAAATGTGTAACCTTGAGCAGTTTATTTAAGCCTCTGTGCCACAGAACCCTCACTTGAAAAATGGGTGATGTGAGGATTAAGTGACATGAAATGTGTACTTTGTTTAGAGTGGTTCCTAACTCATAATCCGTGCTTAGTAAATGATAGCTACTGTTACATATTTTTTTCACATAGAACCATTTCTACTTTCCCGTCCCATAGTCTGTTGTTGAGATGCATCCTTGGTAGGTAGAAGTTAATCACAAGAGACAACCACCCACCATCACCATAGGCGAGTTGTCAAAAAGGAATAGAAATTGCCAATGATTGTAACTGAACAGTGGATCACTTTAGAGATCATAATCACAGTGAGTTAAAATCATTTTATGTTAATAGACTTGTGAGAGAAGAAGTAGAAATGAATGGATGAGAAAGAGCTTATATAGAAAGAAAACCTTCCACAAATGTAGAGTGCTATTCAGATGTTATTTGTAAGCCTGAGAAGGATCTTAAAAGGTAGGTCCTGTGCTCTGAGGCACACTTGCATTTTCCATAATCCTGGATGAGAAGTTATCCCATATTTAAGAACTTTATGCCAGCAGCCGTCCTGGGAATCCTCCATAGCTAACCTAAATCCCTTCCACTGATCCAGTCAATATCCCCTTGTTCTGATGTTGCTGGCAACGAAGACATCTGGCAGGACTTCTTAAAAATGTTCCATTATACACTCACAGGCTTGCAATGTTTAAAATCTCCAGCTCTCTCACCTCCATCCGGAATAAATATGATTCCTTTCACTTCTTTCCATAGGCTTATGTTTACCAGCTTTGCGGCTCCCACTTTCACTGCTATAGGATCTTTGTATCCCTACTCAGTGGATGAGACAAAAGCACTAGATAGGACATCTAATCTGCGGTTAGAAAAATTTGGAAGTGGAGAAGTTCATTTCTAGAGCCTTCTAACTCCCTCCCTACAAGTAGAAACTTCCTTGTATGCAAGTCGTGGGCATTGGGTATCACCCTTCTAGCTGCCCAAGACCCTCCCTCTCCCAACACTCGCAGCTCTCCCACCCTGTTGCTTCCTTTGACCTGTGCCCCTCATGCTCCAGAAGTTTTCTTTTCTTTCTTCCCTCCTCATTCCCAGACTCTCTTCTCAAGGCTAAGCTCTCCTGATGCTCAAAAAGAGCATCCATCCGACAAGGTACTTTACTATAAAGTGTCAATAACTAATAATGGATTGATGTGTTCACTTCCAGGGATGAACAAGCTGAAAGAGCAAGTGCTTTCACCTGTAGAATCATAAAATTTTCCAGCACTATAGAGTTTTCAGAAGATGTTCTGAGCACATGCACTGCCCTAAAAAAAACAATGCCCTAATTCTCCCAAGCAAAGCAGATCGATAACTCTGGGGTCTACTACCCATGAGTACCTGCCTCTTTGTACTTCAATATGGTAGACTAGCCACGAGCACAAACACTGCAGCCAACTTGTTCAGGCTAGCATCCTCCTTCTTACTTTTCCTGGCTGTGAAACATCGGGCAACTTAATTAACTTCTCAGTGCCTCAGTCTCCTCGGCTGTAAAATGAGAATAATCATATTATCCATAATAATCATATACAGTGTATATTGACAAAATAAAAATTTAACGAAAAAAAAAAAAAAGAGCATCCATCCGACAAAGTACTTTACTATAAAGTGTCAATAACTAATAATGGATTGATGTGTTCACTTCCAGGGATGAACAAGCTGAAAGAGCAAGTGCTTTCACCTGTAGAATCATAAAATTTTCCAGCACTATAGAGTTTTCAGAAGATGTTCTGAGCACATGCACTGCCCTAAAAAAAACAATGCCCTAATTCTCCCAAGCAGAGCAGATCGATAACTCTGGGGTCTACTACCCATGAGTACCTGCCTCTTTGTACTTCAATATGGTAGACTAGCCACCAGCACAAACACTGCAGCCAACTTGTTCAGGCTAGCATCCTCCTTCTTACTTTTCCTGGCTGTGAAACATCGGGCAACTTAATTAACTTCTCTGTGCCTCAGTCTCCTCGGCTGTAAAATGAGAATAATCATATTATCTAACTCAAGGTTGTTGTGAGGGTTGAACAACTTAACATAAGTGCATATGAGCAAGACCTCTACGTGCATTGCACACTGTCATCTTTCTCCTCTGCTACACTGTGTTTTCTTTATCTTCGTGTCCTCAGGGCTCAGCAAAGTGCCTAACAGAGAGGAGGTGCTCAACTAAGTGCTGTTTGACAGCAAAGGGACTAGTTAAGCTTAAAAGATGGGTAGAATTGATAACCACAGACACTTGGTGGAAGAACCTATCCCTCTACGTGCATTGCACACTGTCATCTTTCTCCTCTGCTACACTGTGTTTTCTTTATCTTCCTGTCCTCAGGGCTCAGCAAAGTGCCTAACAGAGAGGAGGTGCTCAAATAAGTGCTGTTTGACAGCAAAGGAACTAGTTAAGCTTAAAAGATGGGTAGAATTGATAACCACAGACACTTGGTGGAAGAACCTATCTCATGGATTGCTGGAAACTGCCCCCAAATAAAATAAAGGACCAAAGGAGCCCCAGAGAGAGGAAGCTGAGTCTGCAAGATACCCCAGATGGAAACAGAAGAGGTCATTCAACCTCCCTAAGTGGGTGGGGTGTGGACACCCAGCTTGAGGCCTCGATGATTGCTTGTAAATAATTAAGCTTTGTTAAGAAGATAGTAAACAGTCTCTTGGGAACTAAACTGAAAGTAATAGATCTGAGGAGGATAATGAAATGCTTGATGGAACTGGCTGCTTGAGGCACATACAGCACATTATGGGAACCCTTGGGAAACTAGCAGTAATGCGGGCACTTAGGACAAGCCATTTGCACAGAGAAACCACATTCTTAGTTAGGGAGGAGATGCTGGAGTCCAGAAGGGACCCAGCCTACCCCAGGACTAGACACCATGCTCTAGTGTTGAGAAGGGGCTGGTCTCTAGGGAGAATGAGGCAGTTCACACATGCAGGTTGGTTTGCCCCATCTCCTGAGGTGGGAACAGCCCCTGCAGGCTCTCAAACTGGCAGCTGGGGGAGGAGGGATTGAGAGGCAGGAAGAGGGTGGTTTAGAACCCAATAAATGCTTGCCGAACTGTTTGCTCCACATGGATCTTTAGCAATCTACAAATTCAGATGCATTCAATAAATTTCTCCTAAAGTTCTAGTTTAGTGTGAGGCATGTTCATGCCCCACCTCTCTGGAAGCCCACTGGGACCACCCCAGCCCTTACCGCTCCATGGCTGTCCTGAACCCTTCAGGCAGCATGTGTCCCACGCACACATGACTCTGACAGGATGCGGGCCTCTGTGTGGGCACTGTCCGTCACCAAGTGGCCAGCTACTCTCGTAACTCTAAAGCCAAGTAGGAGATGAGTAGAGACTGTGAGGGCAGCCTATTTTGTCAAAGAGCTCACCTAACACAGGAAGATGAGAAAGCTGAAACTGGAGGGGCACAAAGGATCTTGAGAAGGTTCCTTTATTCCCCTCTGGGACTGAAGATGGAAAGACTTGGGTAGGCTTGTAGATTACAGGGAAGGAGCTCCTAGGAAGAAAGAGATTGAAAATAGAGAAGCCCGGTGGAGCAAAACCTCAGCCTGGATGGGGACAGTAGGGGAGGGTCGGGTCAGGGCACAGGTGAAGGACTAGCCTGGCTCACAGCAAGTGTCGCCTGTTCCCCTGGGTGCAGACGGAAAGAAATCGGTGAGCAGGTAAGGGGCAGCAAGCTCTAGAGCATAATCCATTTTATGATCCTCTCCCAGTGAACTTTGTGACGATCCTAATCGGAAGCGTCTGTTGACGGGTCCTGCCCATGCCAGGTGTTTATAGCATCCCTGAGTCACCAGGGCAGAAAACCAGGAAGCAGCCCAAAGGTTACTGGATAGCAGAGTAAGTGGTGGTTAACAGTGTGACAGTTGGTGAGAGCTGCCCCAGGGTCAAGCCCTGGAACAGAGCCAAGCCCTGCAGAGCAGGCAGAGAGAAGGTAATGCAGACAAAGCCTAAGTGCTGCCAACATGGGACAGTGGGAGGGGCAAGTAAACTTCACCTCCACGTCCAACATGTCCTCCACCAGCTATGACAATGCTGAAATTCCCGCCTTTGAGCAAAGGCACTAAAGCACCTGCTAAAGTGCAGGTGGTATCTGGGAGGGAGGAAGACACGTTGAGTGACTCTCTTCTTTTTGTCCTGCAAGGTGAATCATTTCCATTGCTAGTTTCTCTTATCCATCAAACCCTGGAAAGGGATATGAGACAGGCAAATTTTGAGAGAAGCAAGGGAGATTAGGAAAATGGAGCTTGGAGAGAAGCAAGGAGCAGCCTGGAGAAGGAGGGAGAGCAGGAGAGGCAGGATAGGAGTGTGACAGCAAGCCAGCTTGCTGCCTAGAGAGGTTCAAAAGCATAAGTCCTCATGCATTAACATCCATTCAGCAAATGGCTGCTGGGCGCCTCTGTTCCAGACACCATGCCAGACTCTGGGGATACAATGGCAGGCAGAGACAGACACAGCTCCTGCTGTCACAGTGTTCAGTCCTCTGGGTGGGTCAGATCGTGATAAATAAATAACCACAGAAATAAGTGTAGAACCACTGTGGGAACAAGTGGTACATGTTCGATGAAAGGATATAACAGAGGATTGAGGGATGAGAAGAGGTTATCTTGAGGAAGGACCTTCTGAACTGAGATCAGATGATGAGCAGGAGTGAACCATGAGAAAATGGGAGGCAAGGTGGGGGAGAGAAGAGCACTGTGCTGAGGTCAGGGGCTGGGGAGAGGTGGGGTGTGTACCAGAAATGAAGACAAGCCAGTGTGTAGCAAAGGCACCAAGGGGGTGTTTTGGCGGTGTGTGATTCCCCCTGTGTGATATCCCTTAGCATCCCACTATCACTCCAAATAAACATGCAGGCCAAGTAAAAACTGTGAACTTGTCCTATCAGGGCAGTTTAGGACAAATCCCACTATCTGCTCTCTTTTCAGCCAGATTGACTGCTCACCCGCCTTCCCCAAGATCCTTTTACAAAGCAGCTCTGGAGTTACACCACTGCTGGCATAGCCAGAAATGTGATGGAGCCCAAGCCTAATGATAACATGTTGCCTTTATCCTAAAGCTAATGGGAAATTATTGAAGGGTTTTAGGCAGGGGTAGGACACGGTTGTGATTTTATTTTAAAAGATCATTCTGGCTCCAGAGTGAAGAATAGATGGGAGAAGGGGCAAACAGGCTCACAGGACAAGTTAGGAGGCTATGGCAGTAGCTTAGGAGAACAGCTTAGACCAGTGAGGTGGCAGAGGAAGTAGAGAGATCCAAGAGATGTTGGAGAGCTAAAATCTTCAGAACATAATGATAAGTAGAATTTGTAGGTGGGGAATAAAGAGATCAGGGGTTATGTGGCAGTTTTAAAATATGGCCCCCAAATTCTTTGAAACTCTTCTTCTCTAGAGGTGGGGTTATGTCCCATCCCTTGAGTTGGGTTCTGTGACTGCTCGGCCAGTAGAATTTGGCAGAAGTGAGGCTGCATCAGTTTCTGAGCCTAGGCCTGAAGAAATTGGCAGCTTCCACTTCCTGTCTCTTTAGATGTTTGCACTTAGAATCCAGCCACCATGCGGTGAGGAAGCCCAAGCTTCCCTGTGGAGAGGTTCACAGAGGGAGGAGCCTGAGTCTGTATCAAATTGCCAGTTACTGAGGGCATCATCTTGGAAGTGGCTCTTCTAACCCCAGTTAAGTCACTCCAGTGGATGTTGCATGCTGTCCCAGCCAAGTCTTATCCAAATTGCAGATTTGCAAGCAAAATAAATGATTATTATTCTTTTAAGTCATTACATTTGGGGATGGTCCATTACATAGCAGTAGAAAATAGTAACAGATGACTGCTAGGTTTCTGGCTCTCATTCCTGGATGCATGGAGTGTCATTTACTGAGAGAGAGATCACTGAGAAGGACACAGGTTTGGGGACAAAGATGATGAGTTTGGTTTTCAGTTTGTGAGTTTGAAGTGTTTCGAGATATGTAAGTTGAGAAGTCATGTGGGCTATTGGACTTGTGGACTAATAATGATGAGTTTGGTTTTCAGTTTGTGAGTTTGAAGTGTTTCGAGATATGTAAGTTGAGAAGTTATGTGGACTATTGGACTTGTGGACTGTAGCTCAGGAAAGAGGTCGGGTTTGAAGACAAATTTATGAGTGAGCTGGGAGTGGGTGGCAACTAAAGCTGTAGATGTGGTTGTGATGTAGAGTAAAACCAGAAGAGAGTCTAGGATGAGCGTGAGGAGCTCTGACATTTCAGGCAGGGCAGAGGAGAAGGAGGCTGCAAAGGAGACATGAAAAGAACAAGGCCAGAGGTGTAGAAGGAGAGCAAGAAGAGGACTGGTGTGGAAACCAACAGAGCAGAGTGTTTCAGGAAGGAGGGAGAGACTAGCAGGGTCAAACACTGCCAGGACACAGGCACATGCTAGGCCGGGTGCACTTTCTCCCAGGTCTCCTGGTGACCGACTTCACAGTGAGCAGTGTGTCTGGTTTACCAAGAAGCCCTGGGATGTGACTCTGAAGGGCAAAGACAAGATGAGGATCACACCTGTGCCCATGCACCAATTTGTCCCTAGAGCCTTGCTTCTCAAACTGGGATCCCTGGTCCACAGCATCATCACCTGGGAGCTCATTAGAAATGCAGAATCTCAAGCCTACGCTGGACCTACTGAATCAGTCTGCATTTTAACACAATCCCCAGGCAGGCGACTTATATGCACGCTAAAGCGTGAGAATACATGCAGTTGCGCCCCCTGAGCTGAGGCACCAACACCAAACTGAGCCAAAAGTCACATGCAGAGCATCAGGGGTGACTGACTGTTCATTAAACCTTTCCCGCAAACTTCAATTTGTAACTCTAAACCTAGACCTCGCGTCAGAATCATCTACGTAAATTTTCTTTTCTTTTTTTAAATTAATTAATTTATTTTTATTGAATCATAATTGATTATACATATTTTGGGGATTCAATGTTGACATATGTTGATCAAATCAATATTACTAGTATATATATTGTTACAAATTGTACTTATTCTTTGTGCCCCTCGTCCAATCTCTCCCCCTCCCCCTCTCACTCCCCCTCCCCCCTCTAATTACCCTAGATTTCTTCTCTCCTTCTGAAAGAGTAATGGTTACTCTGTTAATCATCTAGGTAACTTTACAAAGCTCAGAGAGAAGCTCAGATCCTGCCCCTTGGATTCTGATTCCTTAGGTTTGGGGGAATCTGGACATCTGTATCTTTACTTTCCAGGTGATTCTGATGGGCCACCGAGTTGATAGCCACTGTCTTAAACTACCTAAACTATCACTCCTTCCTCTTTGACATGTACCCCCCTTAAACTGATCATTCATTACAGCCTTTCCCCTTTGAAGCTGGGACTCGGACTGGACCAGAACATATGAATCCTGATAGCATCTCCAACGGGCAGACAATGTCATTTGCCCCAGGCACATGAGCCCTTCCCACTAACGTGACTTTTGACTTGTGCTCAGGTGCCAGCAGGTGGTACCCAGGCCCCAGGTGGGAGCCGGGCCTTGGGGACTGGATGGCAACAGGAGCCAGGGCCACCAAACATATGGAGTGCAGGCTGCCCATCTTGCAGGTGCACTTGCAGGCTGGCTCCACCCTGGTTCTGTCCTGAATTCCACTTTCTTAGGGTCCAGATTAACTGGACACAAGACCACTCTCTCATCTGATTCTCATCAGATGTGCACTTCTGAACCTGAATAATTAAACCACACAGCCTGGGCCAGGCCACTGCATAGAGCTTAGACATGTAAGTGACCCTGGGCTCAGATATGCCACTCTGATAGGGCAGACCCCAGGGAACAAACCAAGCCTGTGTGACCAACAGGAACGTGGTCCCTTCATAGTGGGCAAGTGTAGAGCGACACATTTAGGGAAAATCATCATGCTGGGAATTGTGCCCCTAACAAAGATGCCAGGGAAGGCCCAAAAAGTCAGCAAGTAGAAATTTAGTTCCCATAAAAAGCTCATCATCGACGCCCGCCAGGGGGAGGGTGTTCCTGAGTGACAGGGGCGAGGGCCTCAGCCCCGCCCCCACTGCCACACATCCAGCCAGGCCAGCAACAGAACGCCTGCCCAGGGATCCTGAGACAGGGGCCTGGGCCTCAGCTCCGCCCCTGCCACCCGCCAGCAATGGAGTCAGCCCGACACCCGTCCTTAGAGATGGGGCCGAGGGCCCTAGCCCTGCCCCCACTGCACATCCAGGCCAGCACTGGAACCAGCCGCCGTCGCCTGGGATCCCGAGACGGGGCCGGGCCAGCCCCGCCCCCACCCGCGACCAGCTCCTGCAATGTACCCATTAACCCGTGCGTTTCTTTCGGGTGTGTGACGTATCTGCTTTTGTCTGTCCTTCATCAAATTTCTGCTTAGATTTTTCTAATCCTTTTTTAAGAGTTCTTTTTGCAATGAGGATGTTTGTGTGTTTAAAGAAACAAAAAGGCAGAGAGTAGAATAATGGTTACCAGAGGCTGGGAGGGGTGGGGGGTGGGGCGGAAGATTAGGGGTGGACTAATGGGGACAAAACTATGCTGTCTATCGTATAACTTCGTATAATGTATGCTATATAGAAGAATGGTTTGAGGAGGCTGGGAGGGGTCGGGGGTGGGGGGGAAGATTAGGGGTGGACTAATGGGGACAAAACTATGCTGTCTACCCCAAGTGAGTCATTCTGCATGTATTGAAACAACACACTGTACCCTACAAAAATAAATATAAATAAAATTGAACTTAATAATAATAATAAAAAGAAATAGAAGTTACCAGGGGGTGCAGGGGGGGGAAATGGGAAGTTAATGTTTAGTGGGTATGGAGTTTCTTTTAGGGAAAATGAAAAAGTTCTGGAGATGGATGGTGGTGATGATTGCAGGACAATGTGAATGGTTTTTTTTGTCCTTTTTGAGACCGGCCGCACCGTGCTCACTGAGCGCACCGGTCATCCCTATATAGGATCCAAACCCGCAGTGGGAGCGCAGCGCTCCCAGCGCCGCACTCTCCCGAGTGCGTCGCGGGCTCGGCCCCAATGTGAATGTTTTTAATGCCACTTAACTGTACACTTAAAAATGGTTAAAATGGTAAAAAAAAAATTTTGTCCTCTCCCTAAAATGGTAAATTTTGTTCAGTATATTTTCCCACAATTTTTTTAAAATAAAAAAATAAAGATTATAATAAAGATAGTAATTTGTTAAAAAAAAAAAAAAGTCATAGATCAGGCATCCATGGGTTTATTAAAACTGTTTTAGACGGGGGGAGAAAAATGTTTTTTCTCATCTGTTACACTATTTTGGGATGATGGATTTCCTTATTTCTCTGTGGTAAGTAATATTTTCTTAAGTTTTTCTAATTTAACTCAGAAAAACAAGATTTCTTCTACTTCTAGGAAGGGTGCATATGTATGTTATTGGGTCTTCAAAGATTTCAGTGGCTCCAGGCAGAGCTGCTGGAGATTTTTTTCCCTGGAGCTTTCCTGGTGGGTTCCTCTTTATGCATCTCTTTTCATGGAGCTACCCCTTCCATCACATCAAATCTTCATGGAGTCTGGTAGCTACAGAAATTCTCAGAGTGGAAGAGCCTTGATTTTGTGCACAAATTGGAGAGCTTTCTCCTGCAGCCTTTGGGAGGGGCATGGCACATGGTGGCTTCTTTGTGATAACTTAGGACTCATCCATAGTGACCCTTGACTCCCTTTCTTGGCACATCTGCCAGATCAGAGCTATCAGATGATCAGTCACCAAAGTCTAGTTAATTTCTTGTAACTTACACTTGCCCACAGTAATAATAACAACTGGCATTTATTGAGTACTTATTATGTGCCAGTCACTGTTTCAAGATCTTTACATGTGTAAACTCATTTGCTATCCATAATAACTCTATGGGATGTACAATGTGCATTTTTACACATTGTAAATTACCCTCTCCATTTCACAGTCCAGGAAACAGGTTTAGCAAGGTGAAGTAATTTGTCCATGCTACAGTCGGTTAATGGAGCAGGGCTGGGGTCAGCCCCCCTTGAGAACCTGTGATGGCAGTGGAGTGCCAAGATAGAGGGTGGGAGCATGTATTTTGTCACTGACTCTGTTCAGAATTGTCTGCACATGGTAATAATAAAAAGCAGACCAACTTTTAGTTGGTTTTTATTATTTTTAAATTCTCTAATGCACCAACTTATGCTTGCACTCCTTGCATATAACCTTATGTGATACCTCTTGTTTTTCCTAAAGTCCAGTGAGTCCTGGGGCCTATTTTCATCAGCTCAGTGTTACCCAGCTCAGGCCATCAGCAGAATTGAAGTTACTACTGGGCAAGTTCAGATGGAGAAAGGAAGAAGGGAAAAGGCCAGTTGGTCCTCCAGAACCCAACTCAAGCTCCACCTCCTCCAGGAAGCCTTCTCTAATTTCCCTGCTCCTGCCTGGGCCTCTTTGCATGCAAAGTTGGTGTCCTCTCATGAGGCATGCTGGGGAGGGCTGCCTGGTTGCTTTTAGGTTTGATCTCTGAAGGCCTTCCTCACGCAGCTGTGGTTAGCAATGGCTATTTCCCCACTAAATGTTTCCACGTTGCAAACTGTCCTTGCATCTTGAGCTAGTTTCCCCTCCGGACTGCTCTGGCCCCTTCCCTTAGTGTAAGGTATGGAGGAAGGAAAGGTGGTGGTGAGTGGGCTGGGCAGGGGAAGAAAAGGGGGTGGGGGCAGAAGACACACTTCATCAGGGGTCTGAAAACTTGCCCAAGAACTGGTTCTGCTGGATAAGTTCACCCAAGGGTCACATGCCTTTTCACAGAAGAAGCAAACTGTCCTGCTCCAGGCAATTCAGACTTAAGGCCACTTTTCATTGTAAGATAGGTGAGTGCTTTGTTTTGTTTTGTTTTTTCCTAAACCAAAATTACTTCTTTTTATTTATGCATGGGTTTCAGCTGGACTACAAATGAAAGGATATGTATTGGGGGGGGGGGTGAAAGGATATGTTTGGGGGGGGGTTGGGGGAGCAGTGTCAGCCACCTCCTGTCTAGATCTGATGGCTGAGACAAACTCATTCATGACTGTGATCATTCCAGACTCCTCATTCGTATGGCACCAGCACAAACTATGTGCTCAGTAAACAGCTGTTGGATGAAGGAATGAACGAGCCAGCCCACCTAAGCTGCTGATGAGGGCCCCCTGCTGCCAGTCAGATGGACCTCCTGGCAGAGGGTGAGCCAGCCTGAGCTGATTGCTCTTTCCGGGTCTACCTCTAAACTGTTTGATCCAGCCCTTCCTCAGCACCAGGTTTACTCCGCTCTGGGACTCCAAGGCCAGGTTTGAAAGATGAGCTCTAAACCAAAGCCTCCTGGTTCTATTTCCCCAGAGCTTGGGAGTCCTCATATAGCTCATCACCTCCATCCCATTCTTGTAGATCCTTGAAGCCCACAACAGTTTCTGAATTGCAAGCCGATGGGCAAATACACTGAACTAAATATACTGCTAAGATTTCCCAAATCCCCACCTCTCAACTTCCCCCTTTCCATTCTGCTTCGTTCCCGTGCCCAGGCACCTTATTGCCAAGATTTCCATTCTAACCTTAGACACTCTGTGAGTCCCCACACAACTACTTTGCTGATTTAGCACTTGATTTGGATTCAACCATATATCCATGAATGTCTGGTTTCTATTTGGGGTTTTTTCCCTTCTTCAGACCTTTCAACGACCAGAGTAGAAGGGCTGAGGAGTTGGCCTGTGGAAAGGGCCTTCTAGGTTTTATTCGAAGGGTTTGAGTCTTCTCTCGCTCCGTGAATGATACCGGGTAAGTTGCACTGTCTCTCTCCCACACTTTCCCTATATGTGATACAGATGTTAACACTCTTAGCATTGTCTCTCTCTCTCTAGTTTTAAGGCAACAGTTAAAATCCTAGATAGCAAATGTATCTAGATCCATATATACATCCTGGATTTTTCAGGACAACCCTGATTTGAAATAAGTTGTTCCCATTGTCAGATCTTTGTCTGACCCTATGACCTAATTAAGGAAAAAATATGGTCTTGAGAGTACTTTGAATTCTTTATTCCAGCCATGGGCTGAAGTTTATGTACTAATATGCAAATAAAAACCATTTTGATTTTGGGCAGTGGCCTGGAAACTGCTGCCTGAACGACAGAATGTGTAATTCTGCCCAACACAACTATGTCCCTGGAAGGCCTTCCTGGGGAGGTTCCTGGAAAGCCTCTGCCTCAGCCCTCAGTTCCTGTGTCTCACCCACCCTGAGCCCTGGAAAGGGAAGGCGCCTACTCACCTGCACAGAGTGTCCACAGCACAGGCCTCATCTTCCTCACCATGGTCTGGCTTCCTCTCTGCCCCAAACCCAGCCTGGCACTGGCAGGCACCAGACAGGTCTGGGCTGACTGGCTAAAGCTACGACAGCCTCTAGCCTGGCCCAGCCTGAGGTCCCTGCAGTTCCCCCTCTTCCTGCCCACTCTGCCCAGCCTGGCCCACACGCCCCGCCCCTCAGCTGGACTGGCAGATGAGCTCACCTGTGGGGCTCGTGCTCCACCTACTCCAGCGAAGATCCCAGGAGGCGTCTTCTCTACTTCCCCCTTGAACCAGTCACCTCCCCTGCCTTCTCCCTATTTAGCAGGTGTACAAAGTCCCTGACTTCTCACTAAGGTGTGGGGCCTCTTATAACTGACAGGAAACGGTCGCCTCATAATAAAAAGGGAAATGATCTCAGAGGTAGGGTTCCAAGCTGGTAAAAGAGGGGTGTTGCCCACACTCGCTGAAACACTTCAAGACACAATATCATCGGTTCCCCTACTTCTCTCCTTGCCTGCAATCCCCACACCACACCATGCTAAAGATGCAGTCATGAAGAAGACAGGAATCCCCCGTCCTCAAGGTTTATAATCTGGTCAGGAAAGTAGTGAGGGCACAAGTAAATGAGGAAGGTGGGGTGATCGACTTTTCCTTGTTTGCCTGGAACTGTCGCAGTTTTCAAACCAAAAGTCCAATATCCTGGGAACTCCCTCAGTCCCAAGCAAATGGAGATGCTGGTCACCCTACTTAACAGTGATAACGCTGTGGGGAACGTAACTCTCCAAGAGCAGCCACTGTTATCCATTTCTTCCAGAGATATTCTATATATACGATAGAATATATACAAATGATAGTATGCATTATACACTGTTCTGGAAGGAGATTTTTCTGTTTTATTTTTCATTGAACAAAATATCTTACAGAGTTTTCTGTATCAGTATATGTAGCACTACTACCTTCTGTTCAATGGATGATAATATTCCACTCTATGATATTACCTTTTCTGAGACCAGGTAGTTCACTTGCCCATATTTTTATTGGGTTGTTGGCCTTTAGCTTGTTAATTTCTAGCAGCTCTTCCTATATTAGGGAAATGAACTTTTGGATGTGAAAAGTATTGCAAATATTTTCCCAGTGTGTCTTTGCATTATGAATTCAGAATTTCCTCCATAATTTATTTTATCAATCCTTTGTGGCTACTACATTTAGTTGACATACAGAAGTTATTGCTTTCTGATTACCGTATTTTACTCAGTCACCTTATTGAATTCTCTTATTATATGTAATAGTTTTTCAGCCGTAACATTTTATATTATTGCCAAGTCAGTCTTCCTGACACACAGCTCTGATGATGTCACTTGTCTGCTTAGGTCCTATCACTGACTCTGTAGAACCTAGCAAAAGAAATCCAGCTCCTTCAGTTGGACTTTAAGGTATTCTAGCCTTTGTTCTCAAATGCAGTCTACCTTTCAAAAATTATCTTTTACAATATGCATCTCATGCTCTGACCAACTTAGACATCTCTTCACACTCAGAACTCATACTTTCCTACACCAAAACTTCCTTCATGCCATCCCCTCTGAAATTCCTTCCCCCTAATATATCTGCTGTTGTAACCTAACTTGTCCTTTGAAAGGCAGTTCCTGTACCACCACTTCCTCCAGGAAGCTTTTCCTGACTTCTTTAGTCAGAAGGGCTCCCTCCCTCCTTTGAACTCATGCAGCACTCTGGCTCTCTTTTAGGAAACTGACTACATTCCCTCTTATGCTTGAGCTATTTTTGGTCTGTGTCTCATTCCTCCTAATAAATGTGAGCTCATCCATTCATTCAGCCAGTTCTAATGATACTATGTGCAGGCATTGTTCTACCTCGCTAGGAAGAAAGACAACTTTAAGCCGTGTGTCTTACTAACTTCGGTCAAGTACAGTGCCTGATGCATAGTAGGTAATCAGTAAACATTTGTAAACAGGTACATTCAGCCAGTTCTAATGATACTATGTGCAGGCATTGTTCTACCTCGCTAGGAAGAAAGACTTTAAGCCGTGTGTCTTACTAACTTCGGTCAAGTACAGTGCCTGATGCATAGTAGGTAATCAGTAAACATTTGTAAACAGGTAGACAAAAGGATGGATGGATGAATGGGTAAAGGGGAGATTATAGAATGTGTGGGATGAGAGGGGTGAACTGTTGAGCTATCGGCTTTGCTTTGATTGTAGTGATGGTTGGGGTGGGTACAGTGGAGCAGGGCAGGTTATAAGCTTGTCCGAAGTTCATGGAGCTCACAGAATTTTTATATCACTCAGGGTTGCCAGCTGACCGTCACCATGGGGTGTGAGTGTGGGGGAGGGGAGGCCGAAGGGAGCACAACTGCCCAGTTGATTGTCCAGAGGCACCTCTGCTAAAAGACATATAACCCTGGCCACAAGCAATGACTACTCTTTAGTTACACTATGGCACTCTCCCAATATCTATCTCTCAGAGGACCCTCCCCATTCTATATATCTGGTATTCTTTTTCTAGGCCTCTCTAAGCTGACATGGGGCTGAGGGAAGTGTGTGTACTTCCTAGATTCTTGAATTTAGACTATCTTCTGCAAGAACTTTGAATAGAGGCAGCCCCAGACAAGAGGGTATGAAGACAGAGCCCAGAGAAAGCCTCTGCGTCTACAAAGCTTGAACTTCCTCCAGCTCTGCTGCTAAATGGCAGAGTCCGGAGAATCAACCAGGAGGGAAAGAGTTAAGTGAGGCCTGCTTTCGGTCTGTGTCCTGAGCCTGCATTCCTTCCTCCCAGAGATCTGCCAGCCTGTGGGGCCAGAGGCTAAATTTAGACAGTGGCTAAGGTTTCCTGTTAACAGCTGTCCTACCCCTCAGAGAAGCAGCACTGAAGAAAGGAGAAAGGTTGGTCCCTCTCTCACTGGTCAGAGCTACTGCCATTTCATCTGGGCCCCTCAACCCTTGGTGTGGACATACAGGCAGGTCAGCGGTGAGTGTGCTTCTCCTCTCACTCTGTCCTGGTGGGCCTGGGACTCACAAGCAAAGGGGCAGCAGCTCTGCCCTGAGTGTCCGGGCCCAGCCATGATGTCTGAGACCAGCTACTGGGGGTCGTCCTGTCACTTAATAGGCTGTGGAGTGGTGCCTGGGCCAAAGGCCCTGACTCCCATGGCCTTGGTTAAGTTCACTGCAGAAGACCAGATGCACCTCCCCCAGTAGAGGCAAAAGGCGTGCGCATGAGATCAGGCGGGGCATGTGCGTAGGCGCGTGTGCACGCATGTGTGTGCGTGAGTGTGTATAATTTCAACAGAAAGGTCTTTCTAGTCTGGGGAGTTCACTGTTTTTCAACCTCTGTAGCTACAGTTAGGGCAAATTTCTGGCTCCCATCACTGCCTCCTTGCTGGCGTCTGTAGGATGAGCCAAATTGTCACTTCTTAATCATTGTGACTCCAAGGTGGGCTTTTAACACAGCCCGGTGGGCTTCTTGGTGTTCTGGAGACAGTAGCTGGACCGGGTCTGACTGGGTTTTTCCAGTGGGTACTTTACCCACCAGGGTATTAGCATGTGGTGACCTTCCCATTCCTAGTTCCACTGAGGTGACATCACTGACATGCCCCAACCAAGTTCCCTAACTGCCTTTTTCCTGCCAACCTTTACAGAGGCTTACAGGCTCTCATGGCGACCAGCGGGGACCCAGAGGAGGAGCAGGTGGTTCCAAGCGAGGAGGATGGAGCCGACGTGAGGGCCGTGCAGGCCCGGTACCTCCGGAGCCCCTCCCCCAGCCAGTGAGTGTGCGCTGCTCATCTCCGTGCCCCACGGCCTCTGCGGGCAGGGAGGGCACCAGGGAGCATGGGGAGCGGGCCCAGGGAGCCTGAGACCACCACCTAAGTTCACCCCCTCAACACACAGTATGGGGAACTTTGACGCGTCATGCTTTCTGGAGGCAAACACGCAAAGAGACAGATTGCGATGTGGCATGGTAAGTGCTAGATATTAGTATGTCCAGGGTCTAGTGTGTGGTGGGCCAGGGAAGTGAACAACTGGACCTAGAAGAGTCATAACAGGCTTCCTGGAGGAGATGGTGCTGGACCTGAATCTGGAAGGACGAGTAGGAGTTTGGTAGGTCTTTCTGCAGAGTAGTGCTTGACTTGCTAGCATTAGGGCTGGATATGGGAGTGATAGGCTGTAAATGGTAAGAGAAGCGATCAGGAGGGGAAGAGGCCCATAGGACCAGGCCCTGGCACTGAGATAACTTTGTGTCCATGATCAAAACTGTCCTTTCTGTGTCTTTCACACTGGGAGACGTGCATGCCTGGGTGCAAGAGGCAGGGTGCTGAGGGGTAGATAAACATGATGCATCTTCCTGGAGAGTCTTCCTCATTTTATGGCAAGTTATTTAAAGCTTTCTTTTGCATTAAAATCACTGAGTATATATTATGATGTAGAATGACAAATTTGCATGAATTTTTAAGAAAAACCATGAGACATTAAAGAAATGTCCTGTTTAATTGCCTGCTAAAACAACAGTGTGTGTGCCTGTCCATTTTCTTCTGCTATAAATGACTTCTAGTCATAGCTCTGCCACCAAATTGATGTGAAGAGTAAATTGAATGATTGAGCCTGTCTCCTAGTCTATGAAAAGCGAAGGAAAGACCCAACTAAAATATCTCAGGGTAACTTATGACTCTGCTTGACTTCACTTTTCCTAACTTCTCCTGGGGTCTTGCTGGTTCCTGCTTCTCAGGATTCAGAACGCTTCCCTGTTGAAGTAGGGTGGCAGCAAGGACAAGTGCTTGTCACTCATGGGCCAAGGCACTGGGACCAAATGGAACTTAGAGACTTCTCCTTTAAAATTCAGCAGTATGCTCCCACTTAGAAAAACTATCAGGATTGAGATATTTAAGATATATCCCTCCCCTCTTGTATACTCCTGGATAAGGCAGATGTAGCTTTGTGTGTGATTGCGTAGGTGACATCTTATGTATTTTTTAGGGTAATGCTAGTTGTTATGCCAAATGGACATTCCTTTCTCACTCAGATGAGTTTCAAAACAGGTACCAGAGCACTGACTCAGGTACTGAGGTTCCTTCTATCTGTGGATCCACCATTTTAAAGCATGTTTTCTAAAGTCACTGTGCCCATATCAGCATCAAGACAAAACAGGAAGAGCATGGAGACTCTCCCAGGAGGTTTTTATGGGTCACACCTGAAAATGGTGCAGGTAGACCTGCCAAACTCCTACTCATCCTTCCAGATTCAGGTCTGGCACGATCTCCTCCAGGAAGCCTGCTATGACTCTTCCAAGTCCAGTTGTTCACTTCCCTGGCCCACGACACACTAGACCCTGGACATACTATTATTTAGCACTTACCATGATACATTGCAATCTGTTTGTTTGCATGTCTGTTTGCACTTTACTTCCACTCGTATTCCATTGGCTAGAAATCAGCAAGGCCATGATTTCTTGCAAGAAAGAATGGGAAATAAGGTCCATGAGCCCAGGGAAAAGAGAAAATGAGTTTGTTAATACATAGAAGTCTCAGCCACAGTGTACCCCTCTAGGAAATTGACCCATATTATATTTTTTCCCACTCATAGAACATATTACTGCCTCCCAAGGGAGTCAACCCAAAATCCCATTGACCAACTGCTACATATATAGTTCAAAGGCTAGGTTTGCCGGTGGGTGTGCATCCTCTCCCTCAGGTCTGAATGCAACACCTTATGGACTAACCAGGATAACTGCAAAAAAGCTCCCATCTCATAAAAGGAGAAATGGGAGACACAGCAGTTATATAATTAATGAGCATGCCTATCCCAGATGTGGGAAAATCTCCTAGATTTGATCTTGATTTGGCTCTCGGGAG
>NW_007734004.1:25970-28342 GCF_000696425.1 Galeopterus variegatus | reverse complement strand
CTCATAGAACATATTACTGCCTCCCAAGGGAGTCAACCCAAAATCCCATTGACCAACTGCTGCATATATAGTTCAAAGGCTAGGTTTGCCGGTGGGTGTGCATCCTCTCCCTCAGGTCTGAATGCAACACCTTATGGACTAACCAGGATAACGGCAAAAAAGCTCCCATCTCATAAAAGGAGAAATGGGAGACACAGCAGTTATATAATTAATGAGCATGCCTATCCCAGATGTGGGAAAATCTCCTAGATTTGATCTTGATTTGGTTCTCTGGGAAGAACTCCTTTGTCTCTTGTTCTTTTTGGCCTCTAGGTCCACCCTTTGGGCCTTTTTTTGGTCTATTATCCTCCATAGTCACATCTGAAGTGGGGTTAGAGAGGATGTCATCCTTGAAGGCTGTGTAGCTTTTGTAGACTTTGTCCTGCTCATGGAAATTTGCAGACCCAAGGGTTGTTTTAAGGCTTATACCTCCCAAAAGCTTTTAAAGCCCATGGTTTCCTTGAAACCTTCAAAAACTTAATAAATTTTTAATCTATGTGGATCAGACAACTCTATGTGTTAGTAACCACATTCAAAGTTCTTTTCTAGACATAATTTTCAATCTTGATTTATTTATTTGCTTCCTTGTCTCAGCTTAATGATAATTCTCTTGAGAGGTTATCTGAAACTGTAAATTTGAGTGAGAAGTCCAGGATGCATGTTGTAATTTCTAGTGTAATTATTAGAAAATTTCACAACAGACTGTACAACTAACAAGCTAATGAGGGGAGGATGCAATAATAAAATATTATCAGTCCAAAAGCAGAGAAAAAGAATACAGAAAAAGCATAGCAAACAAGAAAATAATAGGATGATAGATTTAAACCCAAATATAAAAGTAATTACATTAAATGTAAGTAGGCTACATACTCCAATTAAAAGACAAAGATTGTTAGATTCATTTTTTTAAAAAGCCTACATACTGCTTACAAGAGATACACCTTAAAAATAAGATTTTTACAATACAAAGATTAACAAGAAATAGAAAACTTATACTACACTGTTCCAGTTAGTATTGCTCATAACTTCAAATTATAAAACATAATGTGGCATAAAACAACCATTTTATATGTTCACAATTAGGAACCAGGACAAGGCACAATGAGGTTAGCTTGCCTTTGCTCCAAGATGTCTGAGGCCTCAGCTGGAAAGATTTGAAGATTGGGGATAAATGTAAGGCTGAGGGTGACTCAACAGCTGGGGGCTGGTATGGTAGAAGTATCTTCACATGTTCATATTGGGACTCACCTCGGCTGTTGGCCAGAACACCTAAGATGATCTTTCCATGTGATCTCTCCATGTGGGTGAGTTTGGGCTTTCTCAAAGCATGGTAGCTAAGTTCCAAGAGGTGCATCCAAGAGAACAAGACAGAAGTGCACTGATTTTCATGATCTGGCCTCAGAAGTCACATAGTGTCACCTCTTCTGTACTCTGTTGTCACAAAGATGTACAGAGTTTCAAGGAGTATCATGTATTCCCATTAGAGGATTATCAAGGTCACACTGTAAAGAGCAAGTGGGAAGGGGAATATCATGGCCATCTTTGAAAAATACAAGCCACCACAATTGCAAACATTAACCAAAAGCAAGTCAATGAAGCAATATTAATATCCGACAAAGCGGATTTTAACGTAAGCATTACTAGAGACTTAGAGAAACATTTCATAGTGATCGAAGGTTCAGTTCACCAGAAAGATGTAATAATTTTAAATTTCTATAATCTAATAACATAGCCTCAAAATATATAAAGCTAAAAATTGACAGAACTAAAAATTAAAATCCATCATCTTAGTCCAATGTATATTTTTCTAGAAAACAGCTATCTCAGTGACTGATAGAATGAGACAAAAAAAAAAAAAAATCATTAGGTAGTTTGAATAGAATAATAAACAAAATTAACCTAATTGGCATTTATAGAACATTCACTCAACAACTACAGGATATATATTTCTATCATGTGCGCATGGAACATTCACCAAAATAAGTCATATATTGGGCCATACACATGTCAACAAAGTTTTAATGGTTGAAATCATACAAGACATGTTTTCTTTTTTTCTAATCATAGAATTAAGATAGAAATCAATAAAAACAGAAAAATAAATAATAGAAATTCAAATTAAAACCACACTTACGTACTACTAAACAGAATATCTAAAATTAAAGACTAACAATAGCAAATATTATTATTATTTTTTTTTTTTTCAAATAGTTCCTTTTTTTATTGAAACATAATTGACTATATATATTTGTGGGGTACAGAGTTGACTATTTTTTTTTTTAATTTTGTCAATATACAATGTAGTTATTTATTGTGTCCCATCACCGAAACCT
>NW_007734004.1:8544-25884 GCF_000696425.1 Galeopterus variegatus | reverse complement strand
TGGCCTCAGAAGTCACATAGTGTCACCTCTTCTGTACTCTGTTGTCACAAAGATGTACAGAGTTTCAAGGAGTATCATGTATTCCCATCAGAGGATTATCAAGGTCACACTGTAAAGAGCAAGTGGGAAGGGGAATATCATGGCCATCTTTGAAAAATACAAGCCACCACAATTGCAAACATTAACCAAAAGCAAGTCAATGAAGCAATATTAATATCCGACAAAGCGGATTTTAACACAAGCATTACTAGAGACTTAGAGAAACATTTCATAGTGATCGAAGGTTCAATTCACCAGAAAGATGTAATAATTTTAAATTTCTATAATCTAATAACATAGCCTCAAAATATATAAAGCTAAAAATTGACAGAACTAAAAATTAAAATCCATCATCTTAGTCCAATGTATATTTTTCTAAAAAACAACTATCTCAGTGACTGATAGAATGAGACAAAAAAAAAATCATTAGGTAGTTTGAATAAAATAATAAACAAAATTAACCTAATTGGCATTAATAGAACATTCACTCAACAATTACAGGATATATATTTCTATCATGTGCACATGGAACATTCACCAAAATAAGTCATATACTGGGCCATACACATGTCAACAAATTTTTAATGGTTGAAATCATACAGGATATGTTTTCTAACTATAGGAGAATTAAGATAGAAATCAATAAAAACAGAAAAATAAATAATAGAAATTCAAATTAAAACCACACTTACATACTACTAACCAGAATATCTAAAATTAAAGACTGACAATAGCAAATATTAATGAGGATGTGAAGCAATAAGAACTCCTATTCATTGCTGGTGAGAGTATAAATTAGCATAACCATTTGGAACTATTCTGCAGTCACTACTAAAGGTAAACATATGGCTGTCCTCTGACCCAGCAGGCCCACTCCTGATATATACTTAACAGAGATAAGTATATATGTGCACCAGAAGGTAAGTACTAGAAAGTTTCAGCAGCTAGCAGTCGTTAAGGATATAGGATGTTTAAACAAATTGTTGAACTGTCCAATTAGTAGTAGGCTAGATAAATAAAGTCTGATATATATATTTTTTAAATACTGCCCTAGGGAATATGCATTTTATTAACTGCCTGTCACTTGGGTAGGATTGAGCTTCTCAGATTATTGGTTAGGAAGGCAAACAGAGAGTTCAAAACAAAGGTGGGGAAGGGTGGTCACTGACAGGAGAGGTAGGAGGCAGGCAAGACCAATTCTGCTGGTATCACAGTTTTACATAAAGTTAACCTGCCGCAGAACAATAGCATCTATTAATAGGGAAGTGCCAATGGCATTAAATCCTTAGCCCTTCCAGGAGCCAGCCCCCCCCCCCCTTCCTAGGCAAAAACAGGCTCAGCCTGAAAGACCCACTTACTTGCAGAATGAGCTGAGCTTCCTTAAAGCAAGGTCCCACATCCAGAAAAACTTTTCCCTGGATTCTCAGTAACTGCTGCTGAGCCCTTTTGGTTTTGATGCCCTGCTTGGTGTGTGCATAGCCCTTAGCAATTGGTTTCTAGATGGTGATCCCAAATCAGCTAGCCCTTTTCAGTAATTTTCAAGGAATGTGAACATATGATGACATTTCATGGGCTTTCTCTTCCCACAATGTCATCATAAAATCTGAGGTATAAACTATTACAACTGCACAGGCTTTTGAGCTATCATCCAATCAGCTAGCCCTTTTCAGTAATTTTCAAGGAATGTGAACATATGATGACATTTCATGGGCTCTCTCTTCCCACAATGTCATCATAAAATCTGAGGTATAAACTATTACAGCTGCACAGGCTTTTGAGCTATCATCCAATCAATCCCACTGCATTACACAGAACCAGGCCCAAACCAGCTCAGATGAATGAGTGTACAGTGCTTTTTAAAATGAAAAGACAACCCACAGACTGGGAGAAAATATTTGCACATTACATACCTGATAAGGAACTTGTATCTGGAATATATTTTTTAAAACTCCCAAAACCCAATAATAAAGAAACAAGCAACTCAATCAAAAAATGGAAAAACAGATTTGAACCCATTCTTCACCAAAAAAGATATGTAGATAGCAAATAAGCACAAGAAAAGATGCTCGAAATCCATAGTCATTAGGGAAATGCAAATTAAAATCACAATGAGTCAGTCTCCCAAAGACTGACCACACCAAATGTTGGTTGGAATATGGAGTATCTGGAACAATCGTACTGCTGGTGGGAACGTAAAATGGCACAACCACTTTACAAGCAGTTTGTCAGTTTCTTACAAAGTTAAACATACACCTATACTATGCAATCCAGACATTCTACTCCGGTATTTACCCAAGAGAAATAAAAACCTATGTTCTTACAAAGACTTGTACATGAATGTTTATAGCAAATTTACTTTTAATAGCCGAGAAACTAGAAATAACTCAAATGTCCATCAACAAGTGAATAGATAAACCCATTGTGGTATTTTTATACACAGGAATTCTATACAGCAATAAAAAGGATTGAACTATCAATTCATACAACAACATGGATGAATCTCAAAATGATTATGCTGAGTGAAAGCGGTCAGACAAAAAAAAGTACAAAATGCAAAAAATGCAAACTAATCTCTGTAGTGACAGAAAATAGAGCCGTGGTTGCCTGGGGAACACAGGGCAGGGAGCGGGTAGGAGGGAAGGCTTTCAAAGGGGATGAGGAAACACCGTGGGCTGATGGACATGTTCACAATCTCGATTGTGGTGATGGTTTCACAGAAGTATACACATGTCAAACCTTACTAATCCGTACAACTTAAATATGTGCAGATTATATATCAGTTATACCTCAAATAAAGCTGTTTAAAAAAAAGAAAAGATAAATGAAACCCTCTTCTAGGAGGCAGCATGGTGCTGTAAAAAGAACTTAAGTGATGCAGTTGAGATCAAAATTGAGGTTGGAGCTGCTCTCCCACTCATCAGCCATGAGAGTGCACATAACTTAATCATAAGAGCGGTTTTACCCAGTGGTAGAGATAAATAATATAATGATATATATAAAGGCACATTAGGTATTTGACAAATGGTGGTTCTCTTCCCTTTTCCTCCCAGAGAAAGATATCTGACAGCCAATTCCTTTCAGTAACTCATGATGTCAAGAAATGTTTATTTAACTAAAGTCCCACACACACTAGTTAAAACACCGTGTTTCTTTAATTCTGCCATAAGCAGATACTGTGTTCTAAGCAACAGATCATCACTTTATTGCTGTTGGTCCCCATCCTGAACAGTCCTCGCTGTCCCTTGCTAAGTGCCTGAGATTCCATCCTTTTCGTTTCATCTCTTTAGCTAAAGGTTTGAGTCTGTTTTAAAACTAAATATGCACGAAGTCAGCAAATACCCCACCAATGGACTCTTAGTTCTTATACTAGTTTCCTAGCTGCTGCGACAAATTACCACAAACTGGGTGGTTTAAAAACCACATACATTTATTCCCTCCCAGTCTTGGACATCAGAATTCCAAAATCAAGGCAGTGGCAGAACCACACCCCCTCCGGAGCTGTAGGGAAGACTCCTGCCTTGTCTCTTCCTAGATCCTGTAGACCACGGGCATCTCTTGCCTTGTAGCAGCATAACACCAATCTCCGCTGCTCCTTCAAATGTTCTCTGTCTTCTCCTCTTCTCTTGTAAGGACGTACGTCAGTAGCTTTAGAGCCCACCCTAATCCAGGGTGATCTCAACGTGAGATGTTTAACAAAATTACACCTGCAATGATCCTTTTTCCATAGAAGATTACAGTCACAGGTTCTGGGAGACAACTGTTTGGAGGGCCAACATTCACCCCACGAAGCCCTAGCTCTAGCCCCTAGCAGACATAACGATATTCTTTCTCGTGGAACTAGAATGGGGCCCAGCAAAACTTCACCCTGTGCTTCAAACAACCACTTTCAACCAACCAAAATTAGTTCAGAGATGAAGCCTCATTGCTGTCCTGACAGGGAGTCTCAACATTTCAAGTCTCCTCTGTAAATCTCATCTTAGGGTGAATTAAGAACCTGAAGAAGGGGTGTAGACAGTGCATATGGTCAAATCTTCATTTTTGCCTGAGTTAGGCACTGGCCTCAAACATCTTAAATTCAAACCTAGCCACTGAGCCACTCTTTCTGGAGGAAAACCTGCAGAATTCTTCTATCTCCCAGCTAGACAAATTTCCCTAGGTAATTCATGAGTTGATACTAAAATCTAAAATCCCTGACCAGAGGGGCAACTTGGTGGGGACTTCTCCCTTACCCATAATCTCCATCAGACCTCCCCAGTCACCCAAATAAACACAGGCCCCAGCCCCCCACTGAAGAGAGGATGGGCATTATGAGTAGCTGCGCTCCCCAGCTAGAACCTGCAAACAAGCTCCCAAATAAACACAGCCTAAGAAATAAGTGTGTTTGTAACACGAATCGGCCTCTTCCTTCCTTGTTATTATCAGTTTTCCTTTCCAAATAAAGAAACAAAGACTTCTTTACCCTTCTCTTGTTCCTGATTTCAAGAATGTTTTTCTGTTTCCCTATATATCTTTCCAAGTCAAAATCCATTTCTTGCTTTGGCTTTTCAGAACTGGATTTTTCAAGAGCCTTTGTAGTTTTTTTAGAATTCCTTGGTGATCTGGTAAGGCTTCCTGTCATGGTGACATTTTTTCCTTCACCTTCAGTGAAGTTCCTTAACTGTGCTCTCCTTTCCTTTCCCACAGTTAACAAGCATCTGTGTGCCTGGGGGTGGGGGGCGGGGCAGTGTCCAAACAAAACATTTCGGTCTGTAAGGATATTTAAATGAGGCTTTTATTTAGATTTGCAAATAGGGAAACCACCTCTCAGTGTGAGAAGTAAGTCTGTGCAAGCCAGCAGAAAAAGCCAGGAGGTTTTATAAATTCAGGAAAGTCTACACAATAAACAAATTCCAAACATTGTTTGAAGACTGAATGGATAACTGACTATAACAGACTGAACAAATGGTTTCTCAGACCTTGTACAATATTTATGGCTACTGTAATCTAGGCTATTCATAAGTAATTCCCTAAATTTAACATGTTGACACATCCTGTCTTCCCAGGATTCCTCTAAGCAATGTTACCTGGGCTCATCTATATAGTGGGTTTCTTGGTGATAACAAATTTGAGAGTCTGTTTGTCAAGGAGCAAATTCTAATGAAGAGTCAGCATCTTGGGCAAATAGAAAACAAGTCAATTAAGTTTAAAAAAAAATGGAGTCACTGTGGTTCTTTTCTTTTACTCTGCTTTCCTGGTCTCTTTTCTTCTTCATCAGTAGGAGATGGGGGTGTGAAGTGTGATTTCTGTGTGTCCTTATTGTGTTTCGTTGGGAAACGGCTGCTCCTGTCTACCTTTCTCTCTTACATTTCTTTTTCTGTGAAGATTTTTCCACGTCAGCTCTTTCACGAAGCCAGCAGAAGCAGCTTGATAAAAATTGATTTTCTTGTTTTACTGATTTCTCTCCTTCCTTAGAACCTGAATTTTGCCTGTCTGTGGTCACTTTCTCTGAAGTGACTGAACACCTAGAGGGAGCTCAGAAACCTGGTCCTTTTTCACAAAAGCCAAACCAAAAGACACCCTCTCCTGGGCCTCTGCCTCCATTTCATTTCCAAGCGTCTCCTTGACAGGAAGCCATCAGTCTAGGGGGTCTGGGCTGAAGGACCCCAATTCTACTCCATGCTGCTTCTGGACAGCCTGGCACTTGGTTTAGAGAAGTGGCTTTCAAACTTGGCTGAGGATAATCTGCAATAGGACATACTGTTTACATCTCAGTTCTTATCATATATACATATACATATAAATTTTATAGTTTCACAAAACTCCACTTATCCTTACAATGGTGACTTTTATTAATAGTTGTATAAATAATACTAATTATCAAAAAATAAAATAAGACTCCCTTAATAAAAACTGGTGAAATAGAAAATGTGACTCACATTTATGCAAAATTTGAGGCTCTGACTCTAGTTTTGTGAAATATTGATATTTGAAAACTAAGACCGCCTTGAAACCCTGGGCTCAGAATGTCCACAAGCATGATTTGCTCTCCCGTATTGGCATTATTTTGTTGTTACTTCCCATCCGCAACATATATGGGTCCTTCACTGATATTTATTAGGTTCTCCATCACTCCATCAACTCTTCTCTCATCATTAGGGAGAAGAGTTCCTAAGCATTTGCTCAAAACTCACTTCTTAGCCCTTGGAATAGCACTGTTCCTATCATCTATGGGCGCTTAACAAATTACTCCAAAACTTAATAACTAAAGACAGTAATTTTGTTTTGCTCCTCTTTTCGTGGCTCAGAAGTTTGGACTGGCTTGACTGGGCATCATATCTCTATTTCACGTGGCGTCACCTGGGGTGGCCTGATGCGCTGGAGGATCCACCTTTAAGAGGTTCATTCACACAGTTGGCAGTTGGCTGGGAGCTCACATGGCTGGACTGTTGACTGAAGGCTGTCTAGCTTGGTGGTCTGGGGGTAATCAGACTTCTTTTATGGCAGCTCAGGGTTTCCAGGGAGAATGCCAAGAGCCAGGGAAAGGAAGTTACCCTCAAGACCCAGGCTCAGAAACTGGCCTCGTATCACTTCTATCATGTTCTATTATCAATCATATTCTATATCAATGCAGTTAAAGAGACCACCCAGATTCAAGGAAAGTAGACATAGATCCCACTCTTCCATGCAAGAAGTGTCACAGATCTGGGGTCACCTTTAATTCACCATAAGAAAAAATTGCTAATTGCTAATATAAGCCTCAGAGATTGTATACATCTTGGCCTCAGAAGGGCAGAGATTAGGCATGGACAGAACACAACCAAGCCCTCATTTAGCTTTTGGGCTTGCTATTGATGTCTCAATAAAATGATGGGCATATAGCAAACACTTGATAAATCTTGTTGCTGATTGTTGTAACTGCCACATTCCCTTAAATATAGTGCTACTGAGGACAGATCCAGTCAGTCAGTGAGTCACAAAATACCTGTTAAGCATTTACTCTGTGCCAGACATTGTGCTGGGTGCTGAAAACATAATGGTCAACAAAATATCCAGCCATGGTCCCTGCCCATTTAGAGGATATGATCTTGAAAAGGAGGGAGATATTTATTAAGTCAGTGAGTCACAAAATACCTGTTAAGCATTTACTCTGTGCCAGACATTGTGCTGGGTGCTGGAAACATAATGGTCAGCAAAATATCCAGCCATGGTCCCTGCCCATTTAGAGGATATGATCTTGAAAAGGAGGGAGATATTTATTAAGTCATTTCATAAATAAGTATAAACTTGCATCTGGTAAAAGTGCCATTTAGGTGGGGTATAAAGGGCAAGATTAGGGAAGACCTCCCTAAAGAAGGAATGATTCAGTTAAATCTGAAAGATGGGGAAGATGGAGGAGGACTGAGCACCTGGGCTGCAGAAATGGACTTCTGCAAAGTCCCTAGGCAGAAGGGAACTTGGTGAGGATGGCTACCTAAAAGAAGACCACTGGGAAGGAGTGAGCCAGAGAGAAAGTAGTTGAAGCTGAGGTTAGAGAGGAGGAAGGGGCCAGAGACTGCAGGGCCTTGGGGACCACTGGGTTTGATCTGAAGGTGGCACGAGGACACCTTGCCCAGTGCCTAGCACTTCCCATCCATTCCTCCAGCCCCACTTCCCCAGTCATGCTTATTTGAAATGCATCTTCTGGTCACACAGAGTATTTGGTGCTAGAATGGGAATAATCCAAGATAACTGCTATCAGAAAACTTTCAGGAACTATGGCTGATGATGCCACATTGCACTACCCCTTAGGCTGCATGGGCAGGTCTGGCCTTGTGGTCCTAGGGAGAGTCACAGACTACTTTCTCCTGGCAAGGACATTATTTTCTTTTTGGCCTTGCTGATACTAAGCACACCATTCTCCTAAGGGTGGACTCTGATTGTGGATGTTTATTACAAGAGAATTATTCTGCTAATCAATTCAATTCTAACTTATTTTATTCAAATCTGACTTATCTTGATTCTAACAAAGCTCAAGTTAGCTTTGTTTAGTTCAGCTGGACTCAGCTCAACTCAACTCAATTCATCCATCCATACATTGATCCATCCATGCTTTCAACAAGTACTTTTTAAGTACTTTTCTATGTCAAAGTCTATATTGGGCCTGGGAATCCAGCTGGAGTTGTTGGTACCAACCAACTCACCTCTCTGTTCTGATCTAAATGGTATCAGCATATTGTGGTAGAAAGAAGACTGGATTTACAGCAGGACTGCCCTGTGTTTGCAACTTTGCCCTGCCATTCACTAACTGCCTTGGGCAATTTTCTTAACCTCTCTGAGCCACAGTTTCCTCATCTATAAAGCAGGAATAATAATACCTACTTGGGGTAGGGGTGGGGAGATTGTCAGAATTAAATGCGTAGAAGGGACTAAAAAATGGTGTCCATTAAATTCCTCTACTCATTTTTAACTTCTCTGGACCTAAAGGAAAGACTAAGTAGAAAACAAACAAACAAACAAACAAACAAACAAAAAACCCAAAGCTCACCCCAACACCTGGAAACAGGAGAACTCATTAGGGAAGAATTCACTAGTAAACAATAGTGTGGTCCTATTCCACCACTACAGAGTGGACCTAACACTTGTCTCTGCCTAGATTCTCCATGTTCCTCAAAAGTCCCTTTTGACACCTCCCTCCACTGAATTCTTTTTGGGAAATTGCCTTGACATTTACCCAAGTCACTTTATTGCAACCCTGGGAGCAGCCTGACCCTTGATTTCTTGTGCTCAGAATCAGGCCCAATTGTTTGAGTGCATCTTTGGCATTTCTCTTGGTGCTGGGCCAGTCCTGCATTCTCAGCCCTTTCCCTCACAGCAGGGAGAGGACATGGGAACAGAGGGAAGGGTGGCAGCCCACTAATCCAGCAGAACCCTGGGTAGAGGTACAGTTAGGGACATTTTAGAGTATTGATAGCAGAGGAAAAGGAGACAAGAGAAAAAAAAAAGAGCAGCAGGACATCCAAGAAAGTGAAGCCCCAGGAGGGTGGGTCCCCCAACCACAGACATGTGCTCTTCCCTCCACAATCTAGAGGACCATCATCATCTCACACAACACAGGTGCCAACTCTGGTCAGAACATAGACAGGCAACTGAGCCACAGGACACCCAGAATTCTGCATTCTCAGGTTCCCTGAACTTAAGAAAGCTTTCCCTTTATCTCTCATTATTTTCCACTCATTGCTAAAATCTGATTGAGGTTTCTCCTCTAAAAAGAATGCCTTCCATCCAGATGCTGCCCAGGGTCACCTCACATGAATATGCTCTTCTCTTAGGTACTCGATGGTCTCAGATGCAGAAACAGAAAGCATTTTCATGGAGCCCATTCACCTCTCCTCAGCCGTTGCTGCCAAACAGATCATCAATGAGGGTAATGCAATCAGAAGCTGGGTGGGAGCAGGGACAGTCCAGTGGTCACCTGGAGGCCCGTGGAGGGGCCCACTGGAAGGTGTAACGTGCTTCTCCGGAGCTGCCCGTCACATTAAGAGGAGCAAATCTGAAGAAGGCAGTCCTGCCAACCCCGCCTCGTCAACTTTAATGGGACAGAGATGGAAATTATGATGCATCAGTGTGAATAGTTCTCTAGTTGACAGCCAGGGAGGCAGCTCCAATCTTCCCTGGGGCCTCCCATTTTTATTTATTTTTTTTATTTTTTGACCCATAAGGGGATCTTAACCCTTGACTTGGTGTGGTCAGCACCTTGCTCTCCAAAGTGAGCGAACCGGCCATCCCTATATAGGGATCCAAACCCATGGCCTTAGTGTTATCAGCACCGCACTCTCCCAGGTGAGCCACGGGCCGGCCCTGTGGGGCCTCCCATTATAGTGTTGGTTACCTTCAGTTCTGAGGTGGCTTATGGTACAGACGCAGACCTGAGAGCCCAAGAAACAGGTAGGAGCATCAAGAGAGTTCTGTTCAAAGGGGTGTCTAAATTTAGATCTGCATTTCCACTAGTGCTTAAAGATGGTCATCAGACTGAAGTATGCATGGGGAGAAGGCAGGGAAAGGCGGGGTGAGAGCAATGTTAGTACTTACACAGTAAATTCTGGAGCAGACAACTTGTTATAGTTCATTCAAGGATACTCATCCTGAACGAATGAATTTATTTTCTAATCAATTTTGGGTAAACAATCATTTCCTATTTCTCTCCTCTCCGTTCTCCTCCCTTCTCCCTGGGTGGCCTCTCCCACTTCTACTGATGATACACAGCCCACTGGCCTTTGGGCTGAATCTGGCACCCACCACCAGTAGCCACCATGCTTTCCCTGGCCCTCAGTCATGAGAACCACAATGATCCTCCTTCTCTACCCTAACCCCAGGTATTTCTTGGTCTCCTGACCTTTTGGGTCCCCACCAGGGTCCCTGGAGGACATGTTGATCTCTTGCACATCTCACAGAGAACCGGAAACACAGTTTGCTGCTGCTGGATGCTCTGGGCACCCCAGGAGGCCCCATCCTATTAGAGCCCCCTCTGCTTTTTTTTTTTTTTTTTCTTTTTCCACCCTACCTGGGGTTTCTGTTACCTTGCTCCTCAGAGTCAGGCATTGTCCTCGCCTGGTCTGGTTCTCTCTGAATCACTGCCAGCACCACCCCAGCTCTGGAAGGTCTTCTCTTCCTCCTTTGTGGTTGGCAATTTCCCTAACCTTCCACACATCACCTCTGCTCTGTGCTTCCCTCTGGGGCCACTCTCCAGGCTTCGGTTCTTGATAAGTTAAAGCCCAGCTTGAGGAATTGGGAGAAAAACATTGTTTCTCTTTGAAAGCTTCACTGTCAAGTCTATAGAATGCTATGGACATTCAGAGTCTAGTTTGAAACTAAAAGATGAGCGATGCCTTCTTTTATTCTGGGCCTTCTTCTCGCTCCCTTTCTCTGGGGCAGTGAGCCGAAGCCTCTTTAGCCTTAGTGGCTGAAGGGCTATGGGGGGAGAAAAAAACAATATATGACAGAGAAAGGAAAGCATATCAGGTGATATTTCAAAACATTGCCGTGCTCACTAGTGATCAGAGGAATAAAAACGTAACCTGAAGAACCATCGGTTTTCGTGGAAGTCTGCACACGCCATATATCTAAAAGAACGGGGAAAATGTGTGGGTTTTACTCTCTTCTGAAGAAACATCAGGTAACAGAAATACACAGGAGGAACTGGTGTCAGGAGGTAGGTGGACTCAAGAGGCCGAGGGGTGGACCAGAGACCTACGGAAAGAAAGTCAGAGTGGCCAGTGGGCTGAGGGGCTGGGACATTTGTTTTCGAACTGAAAAGGGAAGAAATCAAAACGGCAACCCACTACATCAATAGCTCAGGAAGAGAATACTGTATATTTTAATGAGGTGTCAGCAAGTTCTATTTTTTAGTAAAGATATCTAAGTAGGTGAGGAGGGGAGAGGGGCTTTTTCATTTGCTATGAAAGGTCCCAGGAGAGCCAGTGGAGAAAACTGGGTGGTGGAGAAAATAGGAACACTTCATCTATTTTTAAACAAAATAGAGCCCTGGGATTGCAGAGGTTTTCTTCTTTCTGCTTTTGAAATAGAGATCAGAGAACATTTAGAGCTGAGACCTGATGCAGGGACGTGGGGGCCCATCAGGTGGTCTAGACCAGAGAAGAGAGAAGAGAGGAGCTTTAGGATAATGGACTCCTCAGCTCTGGGCTGAAACCAGGATGCTCAGGATTCCCAGCCCTTGAGCAGCAAGCCCGGCTTATAGACACCTGTCAGGACCTGATTCCCTGAAGGGCAGGGCCAAGTCTGTCTTCCAGATGTGGCTGTGCTGTCCATGCCGCTGTCCCCAGAGACTGCCTGCCCATCAGGGGAAGAGATGGCGCCTGCAAGAGGTTATGGCTGACACAGAGGACACACCTTTCCTGCTTCTTTTTTCTTTCCCCCATTCAGTATTTTTACTACTGAGAGGAAAGGTTTTGCTCTCCTCTGCTCCTCGTCTACTTCTTAGAGAAAGGAAATATCTTACTTCTCCTCCAAATGAGGTAAACTGTGAATAAATATATTATTGGAAGAAAGATAAAAGTTCACCCCACACGTGGGTGAGTTGGAATTCTGATTCACTTGGAGTCTGAGATTTTCCAACCTGTTGTCAGAAAGTTCCTGAATCCTGTTTTGAGAGTGGCATCAGAGTTCGTGATAAACTTTTGCCTTCTGTCTGAGGCTTGGGAGGCTGAGAATTATAGGCGCTTACTCAAGTGGTGGGGAAGCAGACAATAAATGAAATAAGCCAATTAAAAGATAATATCATATAAATAACTGGTGAAAGTTTTACTTTTCCCAGGGTTATTTGCACTCCATATATAAAGGCATCAAACTAGTAGAATGAATTACATTATGAAGAACCTCATTTATTCATTTGGTAAATACCTCTGAGCACCCACTTTGTACTGGGCACTGAGGAGTTATAAGTATGAATCAGATGTACACCTAGTACTGAAGGACCTTGGTCTAAAAAATTATCAGCCAGCTTTAGAGAAACAGGGGAGGGAGTAGGGGAAACTGGCTTCCCCTCACCTGCACCTATACAATCCTGCTGCTGCTCCTGACCACAAGTGTCCAGGCCAATGAAGTGGCCCCCTGAGCCCCTATTAAGTCCTTCCTGGCAGACTCTGCTGGCTTCTCTCCATACCCAGAGTCCTGGCAGCAAACTGGCCAAGGGCAGTTTCTCCCAAGGAACAGGGAAGGCCGTGGTCTTTCTAACTCTTTGATGAGGATGCTGCCTGTCCCTTCCAGAACTCAAACCGCGGGGGGTCCGAGCAGACACAGAGTGTCCAGGCATGCTGGAGTCCGCCGAGCAGCTGCTGGTGGAGGACCTGTACAACCGTGTCAGGGAGAAGATGGATGACACCAGCCTGTACAACACCCCCTGTGTCCTGGACCTCCAGCGGGCTCTGGCCCAGGACCGCCAAGAGGCCCCCTGGAACGAGGTGGATGAGGTCTGGCCCAACGTCTTCATAGCTGAGAAGTGAGTCTGGCTGCTGGGGGACATGACCCTTTGTCCTACTGTTCTGGTTAGTGCCCAAGAGAGATGAAACTCCCCTAACTTTCACCAAAGACCCACATAGCTCCATCCAGCAAGTTGAGGCTGCCTGACCACTTACACTGCCCTGGCCCTGGAGAAAGGCACCCCCCACCAACCTGCACACAGAGATCCCCAGGCAAAATGCTGGCGTGACGGCTTATCCTCTACCCTCCTGCCAGGTCTCTCTGTCATAGCCTTGTCCCTGTAGGTGCCCTCTCTGGACCTCCTTCCCTGCCATGGCCTTGCCAATTCTACCATCCCATGACCTCTATAACTACCATATAACAAGACACTAGGAGCCGCTGACAATATTGATATGCCTATGTATTTACCAACTTATGAAAATGTTCACAATTGGGCCGGCCCGGTGGCGCACTGCTATAGTGCGCCGCTTGGGAAGCGTGGCGCGCTCCCGCCGAGGGTTCGGATCCCACATACAGACCGGTTCCCGCTCACTGGCTGAGCGAGGCGCGGGAGCAACACCGAGGGCTGCGATCCCGTTGCCGGTCCTGGTCCAGTACGGGGGCGACACTGAGGGTTGCGATCCATTGCCGGACACGGAAAAAGACAAAAAAAAAAGAAAATGTTCACAATATAAGAAGAGGAAAATTAGATTACAAAAGAATATATATGCAGTATAATGCTGTATGAATAATATATAGACGGATGTGTGTGTGTATGCTTTTCATAGGCAACAGATTAGAAAGAAATGTGATAAAATGTTAACTATTTCTCTAGGAGGTGGTTTTACAAGTGGCTTTTATTTTCTTCTTTAGGTTTCTTTTGATTGTGCAGGTTTCCTAGAGTAGACATTTATTGTTCTTATAATCAGAAAACTGTTGCTTTTTAAAAGTGCATCAAGGCCGGCCCGGTGGTGCACTGGATAGTGCGCCGCTTGGGAAGCATGGCGGCGCTCCCGCCCGAGGGTTCGGATCCCACATACAGACCGGTTCCCGCCCACTGGCTGAGCGAGGCGTGGGAGCAACACCGAGGGTTGCAATCACGTTGCCGGTCCCCGGTCTGGTACGGGGGCAACACTGAGGGTTGCGATCCGTTGCCGGACACGGAAAAAGACAAAAAGACAAAAAATAAAATAAAATAAAAATAAATAATAAAAGTGCATAAATGGTTTCCAGAACAAAAATGATAACAACTCATCCACGTCCTATTCCTTCAGGGGCTTGCCAGTGCATCATTAGTACCAATAAGTTAATTTGTGAAACTAAGTTTTGCTGATCCACTGACTACTTAATGAAATGTTCTCCCAGTGTAATTATCCATATATTGAGGAGTGAAGGAGGGAATTTGGGACCCCAGAGCAGGCAGTAGGGACAATAGCTTTGGGCATTTGGTCTTAAGCTCCACCATAGAATGATCAGTATCTAGAATCTGATCCCCAGAGCCAGGCCCCAAGTCCTAGTGATCTTTAAATAGATCTATAGATCCAGGAGCACTCACCGGATAGTTAGCAGGAACCCCAGGCGTATTTGGAGACACCTAAAGTCCTTTGCTCTGTCTTAGGCATCCCTGTCCTTAAGGCCTTTTCAAACTCAGCTCCACTTATTCTTCTGCAGCAAAAAGAGCTCTGAATTAGAAATCTAAAATTCCAGGTCTGGTTCAGGGTCTCTTTTTTCCCCCTATTGGGAAGTTATAAAAGCTCTTGGATTTGTTTATTTAATACTTTATTTATTTATTTATTTGTTGGCTTGCCAGTACGGGGATCAAGCCTTGGGCCTTGGTGTTATCAGCACCATGTTCTGACAAGCTCAGCTAAATGGCCGGCCTCTGATTTATTTTTATAATCTTCACATGGGAATAAAAATAGTTACCCTGTCTACCTCTTAAGTATATTACTATGATAAAATAAAACAAAGCTTAGGAAAGGATTTTTTAAAATATAGCATGCAATATCAATGTAAAATACACCGGGTTTTATTATTTTTGTCTGACACTTTTGTGCCCTGATGGATTCTGTTCCCAAGGCATGGGATTTTAAACTAGAGGTTTCTGGATTATTCAAAGGTGTTCTTACTCATCATCTTGTTCCCCTCTTCATCCTGCCCTCCCTACCCAGCTCCCTGTCTCTTTTTCCTCTTACTGTGGCCAAGTCACTGGCCCCATTTTGTAACAGTATTTGCACAGAGTCCCAAACATCCAGCAGCAGAAAGGGAGGCACTCACCCAGCAGCTGCCCACCCCCCGCAAGCAGGTTCCGCATCATGGTGGTAATGCACCTGTCTGTCTAGTCCTGACTAGTAAACATGTCCCTGTCTCCTCCCCCAGGAGTGTGGCTGTGAACAAGGGGAGGCTGAAGAGGCTGGGGATTACCCACATCCTGAATGCTGCTCATGGCACCGGCGTTTACACGGGCCCCGAATTCTACACGGGCCTGGAGATCCAGTACCTGGGTGTGGAGGTGGATGACTTTCCCGAGGTGGACATCTCCCAGCATTTCCGGAAGGCTGCCGAGTTCCTCGATGAAGCCCTGCTGACCTATAGAGGTGAGGGGGTGGTCTGCCTGCTTCCACACGGGGAGAAGCAATGTGGGGAAGGCTATGAAAGCCTCCTGATTATCTGCCATGTCTGCAGGGCATCTGTCTTAGAAGGGTGTTTTCTCTAAGAGGAGAAAGGAAAGCATGATCATCCAGTAAGTAATTATTGAGGGCCTAACATGTGACAGGTACAATTCTAGGAACTATGGTGAAAGACAGACAAAGCTTCTGGCCTTTGAATCTTATGTTGTACTGAAAGGAGAAAAAGTTAAAAACAAAAAAAAGAAAAATGTCATATAGGTAAATACAGAAACTAGGTTGATATTCTAGAGGGACTAGCTAGCTCCTTGGAGAGGGTGGCCAAGAAGGCCTTTCTGAGGATGGGACATTGAAGGCGAGACAAAAAGGAGCTAACCATGGAAACATTGGAAGAAGAGTTCCTGGCCAAGGGAACTGTTAGTGCAAAGATCCTAAGGTGGGATAAGCTTGGCATGTTCAGGAATCAAAAGGTTAATGCGGATTAGCTGCTGGATGTGGGTTGGTGTAGCAGCGGCCCCATCTCACAGGAAGATGGAGGTCAGGCAGGGTAAGGAGGCTGAGAGGCACCTTGATCCAATGCATGTTTCAGAAAAGGCACTCCCTCTGCTTTGGAGAACAGACTGAGCAGGGAAGGAGGACAGCAGTGCTGAGCTATTGCTGTGATTCAAGTGAGGGCTGATATGAACCTTGTCTACGGAGTTTATAAGACTGAGTCTCAAGCAGGACAGGCCTTGAGCCCGTGCCATGGGGGCCGACAGCCTGGCCACAGGAGTTCAGGATTCGGTGTCCAGAAACCTGGGTCTGAGTCTCGGATTTGCCATGCTCTGTACCATGTGACCCTGGATACCGGGTTTCCTTACATATACAACAAAGATTAAAATGTTTAATCCTAAAGTTGCTGTGAGGAATTAAAATTTTAAAATTCGTATAAAAGGGCCCGCCCGGTGGCGCACTGCTACAGTGCGCCGCTAGCGCAGAGGCGCTCCCGCCCAAGGTTCGGATCCCACATACAGACCGGTTCCAGCTCACTGGCTGAGCGAGGTGTGGGGGCAACACCGAGGGTTGCGATCCAGTTGCCGGTCCCGGTGGGTACGGGCGCGACACTGAGGATTGCGATCCGTTGCCGGTCACGAAAAAAGACAAAAAGGAAAAAAAAAAATTCGTATAAAAGAGCTTACTTAGCACAACACTTAGAATATAATAAACGCTTAAAAAGTCTACAGCCATTACTATAATAAATAATATTGTTAATGGTTCCTGAGAAGGGTGTTGCCTGTTACCACCAATGGCGAGGATGGGTAACTTCTAGCGGAAACACACACACGTATACACTTAAACATATTATATATCTATCGCGTATACACGTGTACTTGCGTGTAAGTTACATATCCATATATTTATACACATACGTTGTATATAAACAGTTTTCCTCCTTTTCAACGCTTTCAGAACCCCTACCTTTCAAAACGTAAGGGTCGGCCAGTGTGGGCTGAGCGTGTCTGTCCCAGGTGTGTGGGGTCAGCTCCGCGGCTCCCCGGGTGCAGCACGCGGCAGGCACCGCACGGCCGTCGCCCCCGCCGCATCCCGGGGCCAGAGCGAGAGCCCGCGGGAGGAAGAGGACGGGTCGGTGCCCGGAGCTGCGCCGGCTCGAGCGGCAAGTTTGCAGAAGCGGGGACAGCGGGGCCGGCCGGCGGGCGCGGTGGCTCCGCCCGGGCTGAGGCCGCCAGGGCTTGCGAACGCG